>NW_003852412.1:26529595-26553787 GCF_000181295.1 Otolemur garnettii
AAATGTCGCCATGTGAGGAAGCCTCCACTCAATGTCACCATGTGAGAAAGCCTCCACTCAAATATCACAACGTGAGGAAGCCTCCACTCAAATGTTGCCATGTGAGGAAGCCTCCACTCAAATATCACAATGTGAGGAAGCCTCCACTCAAATGTCACAATGTGAGGAAGCCTCCACTCAAATGTCATAATGTGAGGAAGCCTCCCCTGGAACTGAGAGGCTTCCTCACAAGTCCCTGATCTGGGACTATGATCAGAGAATGGGGAGCAGGGTGGTAAGGAGGAGGGTTGTACAGGCAGTACAGTATTTCAAATATTCCAGTTTTCATTTATAGCATGGATAAATGTCACAGTGTGAGGAAGCCTCCACTCAGCTGTCACCATGTGAGGAAGTCTCCACTCAAATGTCACTGTGTCAGAAAGCCTTGTTAACAAAGCCCTATCACAAGTTACGGCCTTTACCACTTTTTCCTTTTCTCCATAGGACTTAGCATCCCCTAATACATGGTCTATATTCATATGTGTTTTTATGTCTTATCTGATTGCCCTACTAGGATGTAAATTCTGTAGGGCAGGAACTTTGTCTGTGTCATTCCTGTCTATCTTCCTGATGACCAGCCCAGTGTCCACCATGTGGTACATACTAAGTAAACCTTTGTTGAATGAATTAATAACAGCACTAGTTAAAAGCAAAAATGATACTCATTCATTAAATTCCTTTAAAATGGCTTTATCTCTTGAAAACCTCAAATGACTTTGCAGAAGAGAAAGTGATTTAGGAAACCAAATGAGTCTTATCTACAAATTTGGCATCTAACAGAGGAAATTGAATCAGTTGCATATTCGAATCAGATGAGTAACATTAAAATCCAAGTTTACACTTAATAGATGTGTGATTTTTCTCCAGCTACTTTACTTACCAGTGTGAGAGCACAGAAGGGGAAAGAATTGGAATTAAATAAGATTGGGATTTTTGAAGTGACTACCAGGGTGGGAGAGAAGAGCAGGGTGTTGAGCTATGCAATGGAGTGATTGCAACACAATGCAGATCTGGGACTATGATCAGGGAATGGGGAGCAGGGCGGTAATGGGGAGGGTTGTACAGGCAGTGCAGTAAGTCAAATATTCCAGTTTTCATTTATAGCATGGATAAATCAAAGGGCAAATTTCTTTAAAAATGGGTAAATTTATTAATATTACCTCTATTTGTGTTATTGTGATCAAAATGAAAATGATTTTGTTTAGTAATACACGTTCATGAAGGAAAGGTATTCACATTAATTTCTAAGTCATAAATTTTAAAAGATAGTAAAGAAAACCACCACCTTTACTTGACAGGAACCTAACTGCCAATATACAAACATTGAAACATTCACTAACATTGAACAAAATTTAAAACAAATATCTGGAGCCTTTCTTTATGAAGATTTTCACATTTAGACAATCTCATCATTGAAATTGTTCCACAAGAGCCTCATTATATTGAAGTTATAATTCATCTTAATGAAGATTATTTTTAACATTTTTTGCTGTGATATAGTGTTAGATAAAACCAAATGTGAATCTTCAGTGGTCAGAGTATATTCCACATGCAAAACCAGCCTATTTCCCAGTGGTCAGATGCCAGACAAAGTCTACCCAAGGACAGGCATAGCAGAAGACTCTATCTTCACAAAGTTGATCACACTGGATGCAACATTATTCCTATGGTATAATTCTTATCATCATGAACAACTTCTCTTTTTTTCTTATTTTCCTTACAAATAGAATCTAAATCTAAATCATAATTCCTTTTCAAAGTCAAACTAGATGTTACTCTTTCCCATACCCTGGAGGGCCCAGTTACAACACTTAGGATATCCTATTTCTCACTCAGTCTCTAACCTTTTTCTCATTTTACTGGCTCTTTCTCATCAACAGGAACTTCAAAAGCCACTTTTAAACAAATATGCTATTGAGTTAAGGATATATTCCAATTACTATTGTTTTCTCCTTTCTTCTTTTGCCATTTTTGAGTGATCTGCACTCCCTGCTTCAATTTCTACAATCTCCTATAAAATGGCTTTCTAACCACAATGCCCCTAAAAACACCTGTGAAAGCCCAGGTCTCCTCCACGGCAGTTGCAGTGGCCTGAGCTGCGCTTGGCGAGGCAGCCATGCTTTCACCCAGAAACAGCCTGGTTCCCCTCCCATAGTACAGATGGCCCTTCTTCACTGTCCCTCGATGACTTCTTTTCCTCTTCTCATTTTATTTGTGGATTTTTCTTAGCTCAGTCTCTTTTGCTAAATTCTTTTTTTTCTGCTGGGAAAATTTTTCTAGATCAACTCAGTATGTCCACATTTTTTAAAATTTATAGGCCTAGGGGCTTTCACTTGAATTCTGAACCCATACATATATTTTCATTTGCCCACAGAACGCCATTCTTGAAAATTTGGCATGTTAGAAACCTAATTCAGGTCTCTCTAATACAGACTTTCCCTAAATAAGCTCAACTTTAATACCAAAATTTGCTTTTTCCTGCAGATTTAACCTTGGAGTCTAGATTAATTCTTTTCCTTTTACCCCAGAACTTAACCTCTGGTCCAGTCCTTTGAATAATTTGCAACAATAATAATGATAATGATGGTGGTGATAACTAAGACTTGAATACGCATTGCCTTGAGCACAATCTCATTACCTCCATTCCTCCTACTCCCAGCCTAAGTAAATTACCAATACAATTTTACTACTATAATTAAATTACTAATACAGTTTCCTCACTTCCTCCAGTTTTCCTTCCATGCTCACTCACTTCCAATTTGTCCTTCCATGTATTGCCAAACCTTTTGATTCTCACCATGGTTTTCAGATTTTCACTAGAATTTATGTGAAGTACTGATGGATCCAAGTTAGAAGTATGCTTTAGATTTACAAATCTAAGCATCACTAATGGCTTATTTTTCTTATGGATCATGAATCATTGACTATAAAGACAAAAAAGGTTTAAAGTCTCCCAGTATTTCTATATTGGTCAGGGTAAGTTTGGATGGGGCTGGCATAGCAAATAATCTCCAAATCTCAGAGCTTTCAAGCAAAAAGTACAATTTTAAAGCTTGACATCTTACCAATGGTGATATTAACAAATGCATCTTTAGATATTGTCTAATGAAATATGTCAACATTTGGAAAATCTGAAAACTCATTAAGCAAATATTTTCCAAATGATCAGAGCATCATGTTACACAGCCATGGGTATAGATTTATTCAACATGCAACACAGGCCAATGGATTTTAAAGAAGCAGAATACAAAAAGTTTATAAATGTCATTTCAAACTTTTCATTCCAACTACACTTCAAGAAACTACCATTTGTTAAAGGAAAAAGAGAAAGAGAGAAAAGGAAGGAGAGAGAGAGAGAGAGAGAAATGACTTACTTGTCAAGTTAAAGGAAGAATATACATAATTCTCCAAAATGGATATTAAAATACTCATCCCTTTCCCAACTACATATCTGTGTGAAGACAGATTTTCTTCATATACTTTAAGCAAAGCAGCATATCACAACAAAATGAATATAGAAGTACACAAAAATTCAGCTGTCTTCTGCTAAGCCTAACATTAGAGATTTGAAAAAATATAAACAGTGCTACTTTTCTAACTACTTTGGGGGGAGGGTTGGAAATATAGTTTTTTTTTTCATAAAATTCAGATTATTTTAACATACTGTTTTACTATTATTTGTTAAATTAATTACTAAATAATATTTTTTAAATTTCCCTGTTTTAATCATTAATGCAATAAATATCAGTAGATATAACTCATATAAGCAAAAGTAATTAGCATTCTCAATACTTTTTAATAGTGTTAAGATATTCTGATGCCAACAAGTTGAGAATTATTGGTTTAAGTCCCCAACTTCATTTTTTCCCTTTCTTTTTGTCCCTGAGGACAAAGGGTCACTGTTTATTGCCTAAACTAAAAATTTCCTGATCATATATTAAAAGACTTTATTTATTTATTTGGTTATTTAGTTGCTGTTTGTCTGTTTTTTCAGGATCCTATCACTTTGTTAAACCCTATACTAACTCTAGTGGTTTTTGATTAATTCTTCTGTTTAGACATCACTGGAAAATAATGAAAACTGAATCTCTTTTCTAAGATAGAGACTTATTCTTATATATTCTTATATATTTGTGTTATTGGCTTCTATTGACGGAAAAATGTTAAGTAGTATCATAATAACAATCCTTTTCACCTAAATAGAAAAATCTCCAATGTTTCTTCACAAAATAAGATGGTGTTTGTTAATTGGTAATGCAAGTGATTCTTGATACAAACAAAATATGCTTCCACTCTAGGTTTGATAAAAATTTCATTAGGCAGAATGCTAAATTTAATTAAATCCTTGTGGGCTGTGGTAAACACAGTAACAGCACTCAAACATGCTCATGCCCTAATCCTCAAAACCTGCGACTATGTTACCTTGCACGGCATAGGGTATTTTGCAGATGTGATTATATTAAGAACCTTGATGGGGGAGATTATCCCAGATTATCCCAAATGAACTCACAAGGGTTCTCAGAAGAGGGAAGCAGGGGATTCAGTGTCAGCATCAGCATGCATGATGTAAAGACAGAAGAGGAGGTTGGAGACATGAAAGGAAGGGGACACAAGACAAAATGCAGGCAGGCTCTAGAAGCAGAAGAAACACCCACACAGATTCTCTCCTGGAACCCTCAGAGGAACAGCCTTGTCAACACCCTGGTTTTAGGACTTCTGACATCCAGAAATGAAAGATACTAGATTTGTGTTGTTTCAACCACTAGGCTTATGGAAATTTGTTAAAGTAGAAATAAGAAATTAATACATTAAGCTTTACTCATATTATTCTCCATGTAACATTTTGCTTTTATATTGATAAATATAAATTTAACCTGCATTGTGGATATTAGCTTTTATCAATATAAAAGTAACATGTTATATGCTTCTTATTCTTAAATTCTATTTTACATTAAAATTATATTGCTTCTTCTATTGTTTCTCTATTCTGTTTTTGTGGAAGTGTAATATAACTTTCTTTATAATTATATATTTAATATCCTTTTTCATGTGTTGTTTTAGATGTGCTCCAAAAGAAATATTTGGAGAAGACTGTTGTTTTTGGCCTACATATTGTTCTTTATTAGTAACATAATTCTGATATTTTTACTCTACTTTTGGAATATGATAATTTCACCAACATATGCTTACTATAATTAATGCACCCTATTATTATGAGCTATTTCTGTATTTTAAAAAATCACATCTTGCTTTTGATAATAAATTCTCTTCTATCATATCTTTTCTTATTACTTCTGTTCATCTATTCTTCTCCGTTTACATAACTGTAGATAGGATCATATATCTCTTATAGTCATATTGCTAAAAAAATTTTATTTTTTTAATTATTTATATTTTTCCTGAATTATAATATTCTGTCATTTATTGTTTTCTTTTTTATATTATTTAATTGATGTTCTTTCTGTCAACTTGTTGTTGGCTGCTCCCCTTGAAGTTATTAATCTAACAGTTGTATTTCTTGTGCCTACAAAATAACTTTGTATCACAATTTTATTTTACCATCATAATTGCTTACTGAAATCTAGTATAGAAGTGTTTTTAGAACCTCATTGGAAACATAAATCAGAATTATTTTTTAATTATTTTTGAGAGAGAGTCTTGCTCGACTGCCCAGGCTAGATTGCCATGGCCTCAGCCTAGCTCACAGCAACCCCACACTCCCATACTGAAGTCATCCACCTGCCTCAGCCTCCCTAGTAGCTTTGGACTACAGGCACCCACCACAACATCTGGCTAATTTTCTATTTCGTGGAGACATGGGGCCTTCTTTTGTTCAGGCAGGTCTCAAACTCTTGAGCTCATGCAATCCTCCTGCCTTGGCCTCCAACAGTGCTAGTATTATTGACATGAGTACTGTGTCCAACCATAAACCAAGAATTTTAACACAAATTTACTCCAGAGAATATATTTTCTATCCTCTGACTTTACAAACAATTCTCTGCTTTTGATTTCAAGTAATTGCCAATTATATTCATCAACTCAGGAGTAATCTCTTCAATACAGCCTCTGAATGAAGAAGGCCCAGTGCTGTCATCACATCATGATGTGAACATCTTTCCCATAGCCGAATTTTACTTCTCAGGCCTCTGAAAGATGAAATCTATATGCTGGTTAGACCTGAGAATATTAGTAGCATCAGACCACAACAATACTATTTTCTAAAGGTTGGAAGTAATTTTTAACCAAGATATCAGACTGAGTACACCTACCATTTTCTCCTCCTACCTAACATCCTTGAAATGATAAAAAGTATACCTTTAAAAATACATTAATGTAAAATATCATTGGAAAATTAGCAGTGCTATTGGTCTAAAGATTGGAATTTCTCAGGAGTAACTGAAAGATACACTATAACCAAATAACATATGCAAGAGTGGAAAGCAATCCCAGAGGTGTTCTGGGCTCAGCAAAAAAGGTACTAGGGAGGGTGGGGCAAGGTGGCTAACTAGAGACATCAGTCACCAGATCATCTGAGAAAGAAGGAAAATTTTTAGATGAAAAAAAAACATGTCTCATTTCTAATTCTGAGGAAAAAGTGCCAGAACTTACCAGATTTTCCACAGGAGGAAGCTATAGATCAGAATAAGAGAGCAAGATTTTGGTAGGGAATAATCCAAGAAACTTGTAGCCCCTGGAAAGGGTAGGTACAGGTATTTTATTTTCCTCCCTTCACACCTCTGGAAGCTCTCCAAGTTGCAAGAGAGATATTCTACCTTTATAAGCCCAAAAGCTGCTGCTATCAGTGAACTGGCAGCTTCTTGAAATCAAATCACTGGGCTGCCAGCCCCCTTAGGGCTACTCTCCATTATCACAGACCTGGGCCAAGACAGTGGGTGCCTTACTGCTTCTCTAACCATTGTATGCCTTTGTCCTCCCCAGGACTCTTCAGTCCCTCAGTTTTTGTGTTGTTTGTTCCCAAACATTGCCCAATTCCTACCAGAGTACAGTGGCCACAGAGGCCAGGGATCTGTGAGATCCTAGAGCATGGACATAGCAGGTAGGCTGCCTTCTGGGGATGGACAAAGATGATCAGAATTACAGCTCCCTTTCATTCAGACTCTTTTCCTCACCCTCCCCTTTCACTATCTACTGCTGCCAAGTGTCAAAAGTACCCCAGGGGACAACTGAGCCAGTGTTCTCAGAAGTAGTTGTTGCTCTTCTACTTATGTATCTCTGCACTGAGGTTTTTACAGAGAAGACCTGCAAGCAGAGGGAAAGGACACCACCAAAGAAGCACACTGGGTCTCTCACAATGGATCCAAACCCAAAACTGAAATGACAGATAATAAATCAAATATGGATTATAAGGAAGCTCAAGAAAATCCAAGACAAAATAAAAATTCAACTCAAAGAAACTAGAAAAATAATTCAGAAAATGAGTATAAAATTTACTAATGAGTTATATATATGTATTTGAAAAATAAGCCAAATTGAACTACTGGAAATGAAAAATTCATAGAGGGAAATACAAAACATAATGGAAAGTTTTAAACCTAGACCAGACCAAGCAGAAGAAAAAATTTCAGAGATTGAAGACAACTCTTACAATTTAACTCATTCAGTCAAAAATAAAGAACAAAGAAGTGCAAGGAAAAAGCAAAATCTAAAAGAAATATAAGATTATGTAAAACAGCCAAATAAAAAAAAATCATAGGCATGCCTGAGAGTGAAGAAGAAAAATCACAGGACTAGAAAACCTACTTGAAGAAATAATTGAGGAAAAATTCCCTGGAGTTGCTAGACATTTAGATATCCAAATACAAGGAGTTCAACAAACACCTGGGAGATTAATTGCAATTATTATTTAACAGCAGATTATTTATTTATGTTTTTTATTAGATTTGAGTTTTTCTCTTAGAAGTTTATCTGATATGAGAATGGCTATACCTGCTTGCTCTGGGTTGCCATTTGCATGGAATATTTTCTTCCATTCCTCCACCTTGAGGCTGCGTAAGTCTTTGTGAGTTGGATGTGTTTCTTGGATTTGGGTTGAATCTTCTCACCCACTCATTCAGTCTCAGTCTTTAAGTCCAGCATTCAGTTAATTGACATTGAGTGTTAGTATTGATATCAGGGCTGTGTTCTGTTCTACTAGTAGGATGATACCTTATTGTTTTGTTTTCCCTCTTGTGCTATTTTTTTATAAGAGCTGTGAGCTATAACCTTTGAATGTTTTTGCACTGGTTATTGTCTCATGTTTCATGTATAAGGCAATTTTGAGCATTTCCTATAAGGTAGGTCTAGTAGTGCCACATTTCCTAAGTGTTTGCTTGTCTAGGAAATGCTTTATTTCTCCTTCATTTATGAAACTTTAGCAGGATAAAAAATTCTTGGGTGGCAATCATTCTGTTTAAAGAGACTAATGACAGGGGGTTCCCTGTCCATCCCTGAGAAGAGGAACCTGTATCAACAGAACTCTGAAATTGAGAAATAAATTCATCAAGGTCTCAGTTTATAAAATCAATGAACACAAATAAATAGCATTTCTATATACCAATAACAGTCAAGCAGTGAGTCAAATCAAAGATTCAGTACCATTCACAATAGTTACAAAAAGGAAAATTTCCTAGTAATATATTGAACAAAGGAGGGGAAAGATCTTCACAAGGAGAACTATAAAACACTCAAGACAGAAACCACATTAGACATAAAGAAATGATATAACATCCCCCACTCATGGACTGGTAAAATCAAAATTGTTAAAATGTTCATCCTCCCCAAAGCAACTTACAAATTTGAAGCAATTCTCACCAAATACCAGCATAATATTTCACAGATCTAGAAAATATATGCCATTGGCTTAATTCAAAACCAAAAAAAAAGCCCAAACAACAAAGCAATCTTAGTAAAAAGAACAACTCTGAAGGCATCACATTTCCTCACTTTTATACTGCAAGGCCATAGCAACCAAAACAGCATGGTACTAATATGAAAGTAGAGCCATAGACCTAAGAAACAGAATAAAGAGCTCAGAAATAAAACAATTTACCTACAACTAACTGATCTTCCACAAAGCAGACAACAACCTACACTGGGGAAATGAAATAAATGTTGTTGGGAAAACTGGATAGCTACATGAAAAATGAAATAGGATCCCTATCTCTTGCCATATAATACATATGAAAATTTGTTCAGGATGTATTAAAGACTTAAATATAACATGCAACTATACAAATTTTAGAAGAAAATGTAGGAAAAAACTCTCTTAGATATTGGCCTAGGCAAAGAATTTATAACTAAACCCCAGTGGCAAATATAGCAACAACAAAATCAAATAAATGAAACTTAAGTAAGTTGAAAGACTTCTGCCCAGCAAAGGAAATAATCAACAGAGTGAACAGTTAACCTACAGAATGAGAGAAAATATTTGCAAACTATACACATAACAAAGGACTGATATCCAGAATCTGCAAGAATTCAAACACATCAGCAAGAAAAAAACAAATAACCCCATTAAAAAGTGGGCAAAAGACATGAATAGAAGTTTTTCAAAAGATAGTCAAATATCCAAAATCATTTTTTAAAAGCCCATTACTAATCATCAAAGAAATGAAAATTAAAAATACAAAGAGATACTATCTTATCCCTACCAGAATGGCCATCAATAAAAAAAAAAAGCAATAGATGCTGGCATGGATGCAGAGAGAAATGAATGTTTATACAGTGTTGGTGGGACAGAAAATTAGTATAACTTCTATGAGTATAGAGATTCCTCAACAAAATAAATGTCAATGTACCATTTGATCCAACAATTCCAGTGCTGGCTATCTACCCAAAGCACTTAAAGTCTTTTTATCAAAAAGATACCTATACTAGAATGTTTATCCCATCATAATTCACAATTTCAAAGATGTGAAATCAATCTAAGTGTCATTCAATTCTTAAGTGGATAGAGAAAATGTGGTACATATATACCATGGAGTGCTACTCAGCCATAAAAAGGAATAAAATAACATTTGCAATAATATGGAAGGAACTGAAGATCATTATCCTGAGAGATATATCTCAGGGATGGAAAAGCAAATACCATATGTTCTCCTTAATAAATGAGAACTCATAGATGAGCACCCGTGGGCACAAAGCAATAGTACAGGTAGGAGAAACTACGTGGGAATGTGGAAGAGTGTGGGATAAAAACTTTCCTTTTGTACACAATGAACACAAAAAGCCCTGACTTAAGTACTATATAAAATATCCATGTAATAGAAACAGTATTATCCCTTTGATTGATATTTTGAAATAAAGATTTAAAAAGAAGGGTACTTAAGAAATCACTAGGTAGATTGCCCATTATCTTGAACAGCATGCAGCAGAAGTATTTACCCAGAAGCTGGAGCTAATGTACTAAACATGGGTGGTAGGTGTGGAGAGACAGGGCTTTTGCCCAGTTAGCTAGCAAAGCCTAATAAGAATGGGGATCCTCTCTTCTTAGAAGATTAGCTGCCTGCATACCCATCCCAGCAGCATGCATAGTCTCTCTCCTAGAAGCACCTGAGGTCCCACTGCAAATGGGTATATTCAAGCACAAAAATGACCAGGGAGATACTAATCACCAAACATCTGAGGAAGCCACCAGGACTATAAAGACAATAAAACCATCAAATACAGAATTAACAGCTGAGAAAAAGAGTATCCAGAGCAAACATAGTACTTATAACTTTTAAATACTTATATTTGATATATTTAGAGAACTTCAAAAGAATATTTCATAGACAAGAATAAAAACTAGCGACCTTAGAAATTTTAAATATAATTTTCAGAAATTATTAAATAATAATTTTAAAGGGAATGAAAACACCATTCAGAATGTATTCACAAATACATTAGAGCAACATAATGGATACTTCAAAATACGATACAAAAGGGCAAAATAACAATACTATTATAAAAGAAATCTAAAACACATAAAGAAGTATAAATTCCAAAATATATCACACTGGATTTATATAAGAAGAAACACAATAAAAGAGAGAAAATAATAAAAAAAATTATAGAAAAGAAATTCCAAAGCTAAAGAAAGATTATGACTTTGGGTCTACCTAAGGCTCAATAAAATGAATGGAAGAAAAATATATACACGTTAAGAGCAATCATTGTAGAATTTCATAACTACAAAAAAAGGGAAAGTCCTAAATTTTCTATGGGAAATTAATAGTTCACCTATAAAAGAAAAATACATATTATATTTAAGTCAGATTTCTCAATTATTCTAGAAGACAAGGGAGTAAGGCTTTGAATGAATGGGAAGGCCGTTTCTTTCAAAAACCTGGAATTCTTGACCTTGCAATATTTTTTGATCAATTATAAGAGAAAAATAGTGACATATTGAGGAAAGTAAAGATTCAAAATTTTACCACTAAAATGACAACTTGAGAATGTTTTGTTTTATATTAATGAAATGTTCAATGAAATTAATTCTATAAGTGACAAAAAATACATCACCAAATGGTAGAAAAATCTGAGCAGAATAATTACTGTAGAAGAAAGTTGTAAATTTTATGCCTAAAAAGGTACCAGACCCCAGTAATTTTATAGAAAAGTCTTAGCAAATGCTTTCTACAACAGATAATCCCCATGAGCCCCCAAAATAGGGAATTGTGGAAGTCTGCTCAATATATTCTTTAAGGCTAGCAAAGTCCTGATACCAAAACTTGAACAAGGATAAGATAATAAAATAATATTATAGTCTAATTTCACTTACTATGCAAATTTAAGAATTATTAATAAACGAGTCCCACAGTCCAGCCACAAAATAAAATATTATCAAGTAGGATTTATCATAGAAATGAAAAGATGATGTAACATTAGGAAATTCATTATAGTAATTCAGTATAAAAAGTAGATTAAAGGAAGAAAATAATATGATAACCTCAATAGATGCCAAGAATTTTTAATAAAATCCAACCCCCATAAACTGATTTAAAATGGTGATTAAATGCTCTGTCATTTTGGAATCTTATTATTCCCAAGGAAAATGAGGAGTCCATTTTTATTAGAGCTTTGTCCATCATAACCCCCACTTATAGAGAGCCACTAAAATTCCTAAAGATTTGGGGATTTCCTTACCAATGCATGTCTCAATGACTCATTGAAAATAATGTTTTCTAGTTCCTCTTGGAAAACATACTTAAAGTGTGCATGAGCAGGTTATACTTAACTTCCCTGCAACACCTCTGTTTAACCAATTATTTTTATTCCTTCCACTTTACAGTATCAAAGGATTTCTGATATCTCTCTCAATTTCATTCATTGTAGGCTACAACAAAGTTCAGATTTCAATCAATCATCTGAGCAAACTGTTAGAGCCCTTCCTGGTTATGTTGGGTATTTCTAAGTCCCATGGGCTTGGCTTTGTGGTTATTGGCTAGTGTTCTATCACTGGAAGGTATGCTGTCCTAGGAGAACCACCTTACTCTAACTTACGCATTCTCTGTAACATTTAGAACAGTATCTTGTACTTTCCAGTGTTAATAATTTCTTGTATTAACTTCATAATAATAAATAAGAGTTTGATCTACATCCTAAATAATATTGAGACGAAATCTTTATTACAGTTTTAAGAAACAATAAATGAATAAATATTTTAATTATTTTTTATGTATTTAACTTTCTTTTAAATGGACATGTGGAGAACCATTTTGTTTTTCACTTACTTAGATTTTAAGCCCTGAGTGAATCTTTTTCCTGTACCTGGAACTTTCCAACTTTCCAACAGGCTAACTTCTTTGTCAGTGTACTGGCTGCTATGTAAAAACCATAACATAATGAACTGAGATGTAGAGTGAAATCCTGGACATCCAGAAACGCTAATACCCAATTCCTTACCAACCACAACTGTGAGCTACATCACTAACATTGTAGAAAAGTACATTTTTCATTATCAGAAATAATGAACATATTTCTTCAGTACCTGCTTGACTAGTATAATACAGATATTTGAATAGGCTAGAACTCGACAGACAAGAAATCACTTTGTATTTGGGGTCATTTTACAAACAGCATCTATCTTCAGAAAACTAGGGCTGCACATTTTCCTTCCTACCATCCTTTTAAATTTATAAAACATAATTCAGTTGAGTGGTATGGAAAAGGTTTTGATCTTTTTTGTTTTTTTGTTTTTACCATCCTTTTTGTTTTTTTCCACTTATCTTTGAAGTCACAGGGCAGAACCTGATTCATACCATTAATGTCTCTCTGTTCTCGGTTCTACTTCTTTCACAACAATGCTGTCAACAGTCTACTGGAATGACTAATTTACTGGTGAAGTTATCAGAGTTCATTCAGTTGTAAATATAAAATAACTCAAGTAGGACTATGGTGCCTGCCAGCACTCCGCAGCAAAGGTTTGTCCCTGAGACCATTTTATTCATCCCCAACATATTTATCTAGGACATACAGGTCTCTTCTAAAATGTCCTGTTCATAATCAACTTATTTTTCCTATTACAAATTAAGAAAGGTAAATAGGCAAGATTTTTTAAGGAAAAACAAAAAAGATCAAAACCTTTTCCATACCACTCAACTGAATTATGTTTTATAAATTTAAATATTTGTGAATACTATTTTGTTTATTGAAAAGCAAAATTGCCTTGCTTTAGTTAATTTTAAGAGAGAATCTTCACTGTATTTCTCCAGTTGGGATAAAATATTTAAGAATCCATGTATATCTACTGGGTTTGCTATTTTTAATCTTTTAAAAAACATTATTCATCCAGAGCATAATAATAAATACCAATAAGCTTAGAATATAATTATAATAAAATTAAAGAAATTGTTATATTTGCCATCACTAAAACAGGGCTGAGTTACCCACTTGCATACACTTCTAATGGGTTCAGTTATATAAACTGAATTTTACAACTCACCCACCACCAACTGGGATTTTCTTCCAGTATTTAACTCTCCATGACAGATTCTGCCCACCTTGAAATGGAGGAAGTTGTTCATTGCAGCCCAATTCATAATTGCTAGGTCATGGAAGAAGCCCAAGAGACATGGACCCACGAATGGATCAATAAATTGTGGTATATGTACACCATGGAATACTATGCAGCCATTAAGAAAGATGGAGATTTTACCTCCTTCATGTTTACATGGATAGAGCTGGAAAATATTCTTCTTAGCAAAGTATCTCAAGAATGCAAGAAAAAGTATCCAATGTACTCAACCCTACTATGACACTAATTTATAGTGTTCATAGGAAAACTATAACCCAATTTTAGCCCAGGAATATGGGGAGAAGGGAGAGTGAGGGGAGAGGAGGCAGAAGGGTGGGTAGAGGGAGGGTGATTGGTGGGATCATGCCTATGGTTCATCCTATAAGGGTACATGTGAATCTCTCTACATGTACAGTATAAAATGTCTTAACACAATAACTAAGAAAAAGACATGAAGGCTATGTTAACCAGTTGGATGAAAGTATTTCAAATTGTATATAGAAATAGTACACTGTACCCCATGATAGTATTAATGTACACAGCTATGATTTAATAAAAAAAAAAAAAAGAAAGAAAAGAAATAGAGGAAGTAAAAGTATCAAACAACTAATCAAAATTTGGAATTATTGTTTTCCTATGATATTTAGGGTAAAGAATTCAAATTAAATTATTGAAAATAGTAAAACAAAGTTTTAGCATAAATCTTTAAAGAAAACTGCTGCTCAAAACCAAATAAAGTAAACATAACAGAAGGTGACAGTATAAACAGATAGAATACAAAAATAGAGAGGCTGGTCATGTGACAAGATCCAATGCTTCAGTCTCAAAAATTGTTAATATTGTTTATGTTGCCCCTCCTCTGAGTATAACAGAGCCATCATAATAGGAAAAGGATGGATTAGACAGAAGCATTAGAAAGGGCTCAGAAATGCCAGCCAGATCATCAAAAGAATATAATCCCGTAACAATCCCCTATGCCCTGGTCCCAGTCTCCAAGTCTAGTCTCAGCTCTTACCTATTTCCACCTGCCTTATTTTTTGTAGAAATATTAAGCTGGTTTAAATGCCCTAAACAAGGCAAGAATTCTCATATCTCATTGTCTCTGGAAATAATGTTCCCTCTTGATTTTTCTGATAAATTTCTGCTTGACCAAGTTTTACCCCAAATATAACTTCCTCTGAAAATCCTTCTCCTGCTGCTCCAGAAAACCCAGGTTTTCATTTCTTTGTATTCCCACCATGTGGTATCAGGTATATTATGAGTTCTCTGATTTTATTCATTTTACCAGAATTGGGTACATATTTTCCTCCCCACTAAGCACTTACTAATAAGTACTTTTTTTGAAAGCAAGAATTATATCTGATTCACTTTTACATTCTTAATATTTATCATAGTGCCTGGCATGTTGTAGGTGACCAATGGCTAATTTTTAAGGAATCAAAAAAAGGCAACTGTAAAATAACAAAGTTAGGTATTCACCTGAAGTTTCATAAGGGATGTTTTGAAGTGGGAAATACAGAAGTGTCCATCAATCATTTCTAGGTGAGGACTTCAAAATGTCAACTCCCATGATAATGCAAGATGTCACGAGACCAAATTCAGTACATGAAGATAATCTATGAGCAGATGGAAAGAGAACTCAATACTGACCCGTAGCAGTTCTACTGCTTAGATGAGTGAGGAAAAAACTCAACTATGAAGGAGCAGAGAATAAAACCAGGATAGTGTGCCAGAAGAGAGCTTCATGAGGGAGGGAAGGGTCAATTCAGTGAAATTCTGCTAAGTTGGGTAAAATTAGCCCATAAAAATGTCCCTTGGACTGGAAAACACATAAGTGTTTGGTGATCTCGACAAGAGCAACTTAGGGCAGGCTAGAGACTGAATGGGAGATGGGGAAACAAAGACAGACTGCAGTTAAAAAGTTCTCACGTTTGGGTGAGAATGGGGAGGAAGAAATGAGAAAGGACCAGCCAGGGGGAATGTGGAGCTAGGGAAAAACTGTGAGTATGGGAGACATGAATGGTCCATTAGAAGACTGATATTGTAGGATAGAGGGGATGACACAGGAGGCAAGGCCACAGTATGTGAGAGGAGACGGGATCCGGAGCACAAGTGGAGAGAGGCCTTGACCATCAGTTTGCTCTGTCCATTAAAGGGGAAAGAAGAAGATACAGGTAGGAAAGCAAATGAGTTCCTGGACTTGGTAATGGGAAGGTAAGAACTGATTTTTTCTCAAAGCTGTTGGAGTCATAACTAACCTCATCATCTTTAACTCATGCCAGCAGGATGGAGTTTACCTCTGTGTCAGCCAGGATAAGCTGTGCTTTCCAGGAGTTAACGCACAGTCACAAATCTCGGTGGCTAGCAACCACAGAGGTGGGCTTTCCTTCCACACTTCTGTGTACACTGTGACTCGGCTATGACGTGGTTCTGCTTTGCCCTTTCCCTGGAACTTTGCCGATTGCCATTCAGAATAGGCAAATCTGAAACTAATTTATAGTTCTCATATGAAAGCTATAACCTAATTATAGCCCAAGAATATGGGGAGGAGGAGAGGGAGGGGAGGGGAGAAGGGCAGATGGGTGGAAGGAGGGTGATTGGAAAGATCACCTCTATGGTTTGTCTTACAAGGGTACAAGTGAATCTTTCTAAAAGTAGAGTATAAATGTCTTAACACAATAACTAAGTAAATGTCATAAAGTATATGTTGACCAGTTTGATGAAAATATTTCAAATTGTATGTGAAAACACTACACTGTACCCCATGATTGTATTAATGTACACAGCTATCAATTAATTTAAAAAAAAAAAAAACAGAATAGGCAAACCATGCCCTGACTTTTCAAGCTGCTGTCTGAAGGTGACATAATCTCACTTTTCCTCTTATTTTATTGGCAAAAAACGCCATGTCTGAGTTAAACAGGGCAGGGAGATGTAACCTTCCCGTAGGAAGAGACACTACAGACGAGGAAGGCTGGGGTGGAGACAGATACAATCTCATGACAAGTCTTATAAATAGTTCATTGATGTATTTCAGTGAGAAAGGCTGAGGCAAAGCTAATATTGCAAGTCATGGATTTTTTTTTAATCCTGTGACTACCTAATCTCCATATCCAGGCTTGCTAGACTATAATAACTAAAAATGACTCCTGTATTTTAGAACAATCAGTGTGCTATTACCATTAGTTACACTGTCATTCCACTGATAGCTCTACACTTTCTTTGTTATATAGTCATAGGTGATTCCTGCCACTCACACATTCACACACCGCACGCCAGGTGTATGAAGGTCAGCAAGATCCACCCCTGCCATGAAGGAGATTGTTATACTTTCCCCATGATAAATGCATAACATAGACTCTTCATGATGACATTCCCTGTGGTTGAATATCTCCTAGGCTTGAGAAAACTGTAGAAAAACATCACAGGTGACATCTGAGTGTTGGCTCCTAAGTTATGTATTCACTGTATTTTATGACAATTAAACAGATTTTCTTTCTTGGAGAAGAAAGAAATGCCTGTGATAAGTTCCATTCTTTGAAATTGTGCCAGAATTGTGCCATTTTTATTCAAAACCACATAACCAAAAAAAATCAATCCCTCTATTAATTAATTGGATAATTATGTAGGATATATATATTGGGGAAACACTATAAGATTAAGCCCTGTTCTGCTAAGGTACAAAATGCAGACAGATAACTTGAGGTGGTAAAATTCGATGACAGTTACGAGAAAGAAAGCAAGGTTGAACTGGCTCATTTACAAATAAAGAAATATTAGGCTTCCGTGAGTCTTCCATAAATTAAAACATCCTCATTGGTAATTGACCAGCATAGCAATAAGAAAGTAGAAAATTTTCTGGCAAATACGGCTTACTCTTTAGACAAAGTTCTTTGTGATGTTTTCCTGTATTTAAAATGACTCCTGTCCAGAGCATATCGCTACTTTGTATTCCTCTTGATATTTTCATTTAAAAGAGAGCCGCTGTGCAAAATAATGTCCTTGTCTGTCCCTTCCTCATACAAACCTCCAATCAAATTTAATAAAGCTAGTTTGATACAATGCCAGCCTACACTTGGTTTACCCTTGGTCGACTTTAATAGGGTCAAAAATATTTTCGCATTGGCAGTGTACGCATTAATCATTTTTCCAGAGGATTTAGAAAATTGGAAGAGACAAGGCCAAGCAAAATTTTAAATTAATTGGGCCTACCCCAGCCTTCCAGGGTCACCTTGTGGCGGTTGTCCCACATTTTCCAGGTCACGGAGTTCCTGTGTTTCCTACAGCTGCCAGGAGGAGAGATCCATGCTGTGGGCGCACAAAGGTGAAAGAATTTCTCTCAGAAAGTGCGAATTTTCCTACGGCAACCACAACAATTGCAGTTTCCAGATTGTCACCAGACACCAACCACTTAAATAATGCATGCTCGGCTGACGCCTCCACTTGTGCATTTTCTAATCGAGTAGTCAGGGAAATTTGCAAACACTCTGTCATTTACCATAAATCCACTGCCTACTTATAACCACAGAGTAATTAATTTTAGTACTGCTCAGAATTATTAATTTCAGCCAGAAAAATCTGTTTTCACAATTGCCATGTCCCCCCACCTCTTTTTTTCCTCCACAACATTCATCAAAAAGGTTGATGCAGTTTTCTTACAGAGGAAGGTTTATACAGAGTAGTGTTACTGAGAGTCTAGTTGATAGCTTTTGTGGAATCTGTATTTCTGGTTCTAATCTACGTTCATGTGTTAGAGGGGATCTGGCTGACTCACCAGATGAAGTTGGCAACATAAAGTAAAGGCTTTCATGAAAGAGGTAGTACAGTAACCCATAAAGCCTTATGCGTGATAGGCAATTCAGCTTGTGGTCTGGTTCTTCTAATATATAAGGTAGCAATGGCTCCTGCACCCTAGTGCAGAGAATACCTTCAGCCTTTTAAAACAATTAGCAAATACTTTTCGCTTGCTTAAAACAATCTTGGCATTCCACAGAAAAGAGAGTAAGAATCTGTATCAAGGATAAAAATAATGTGTAGCGGAATACACAAGTAACAAATACGCTGGAATGAAAAATCTCAGCCACCATGTATATGTCTAACAAACACAGAATGAAAATTGAGCATGAAATACAGTGCATTTTCTCTCAGTGAAGCTAGATCTGGCCCTCTCCATTCGATATTAGTTCCCTGCATCCAGCTACATGGTACACCATAACGATGTCCATAGTACAAATAGGTAACGAGCATGAGAAAATTGGTACAGCTTTGTTTGACTAATGGCCAGATCACTCCCTATGGGGAGCAGGAACACATAGCCAGCACAAGTATTGGCACTTTAATTGCCATGGAAGATTTCGTTTCCGCTTTCTACTGCATGAGTGATCAAGGGAAAAAAATGAAGGGAAAGTACACTTACATCCAGAGCTATAAACATGCCTCACTGGGAAATCAGACATGCTTAAGTAAATTCCAGGATGTTTGTGGTTATCTGGGTCTAAACACTCCTGATAGTTCTGACCGCTCTTGTTTTTAACTGCTTTTCCTCTGGGTGCTTCTTAGCCTTGAAAGTGAGTTCTATGCAGACTGACTGCTGTATAGCAAGGAAGAGGTGTGGCTGTATTGATGAGATCATCCAACAGACTATAAAATACTCTCACCAAGGCTATGATCTGGTGAGAAGCTGATGATTTAAGAACAGGCTTCACAGACCTAGTGCTGTTTTCATCTTTGTACTGTTACATTTCCTTCTGATACAGTAAGGTCATTCTGAGATCGTGTAACTATGGTTATATTAAAATTTGAAAGTTCCTAAAAAGCAATCAAGTCATAGACACATAGAAAACAGATCATAACACCAAGAACATATGTCAGGAGGGAGATTTTTTTTAAAAATAAAACAATCTTTTTGAATGTCAGAACTACTTGGAAATCTTGAGATATTTGATAACCCACTCTAGCGAGGACCTAGGAAGTGAGAGTCACCCACAAGCTTAGCACTCAAGACACAGCCCAGTCTTCGTAGCATCTGCCCCACCAAGAATCTATCAGGAGTACAGATGCTGAGGCCCCACCTGGACTACTGAATTTGAATCTGCATGTTAACAAGACACAGGTGATTCATGAGGCTGAGCCTTTGAGAGGCACAGCTCTAAAGCACAGCTGTATGAGGTAAAGAAGTTTCACAGCTATTTCACAGATCATTGCTGAGATCAGCTGTTCCCTCCACTTCAAGGTAGTTCATTGGCTTTCAGGTCCACACCTCCCCCCACCAAGTCTGCCACATACATGCCTAACATTGTTCCAGGCTTGGACACAGTAATATACCTTCAAGAAATATACCTTTATTTTAAGTTAAGGGTGGGCCTACTTGAAACAAAGGACATGTTATATACTTAAAAGTCAAGCAAAGAAAAAATTCACATTTCTATTATACTATTAAAGTTTTGGGGTTTATATTCCAGGGGTTCTCCCAGCTCTTCTGACCTGGCCTCTCACTCAGTGTGGTAGATTTGATAAACACACCTTTGGAACTGTAATCTTTTATCCTCTTGGTTATGGGATAAAGCCCTGAAATTACTCCCAAATTGATGATTTATTTTAATCTTTGAATTGCCTGGGTTATGATGAAGACTCATCAAAAACAGAGGAAAGAGGACACATTTTTAATCACTGTGATAAATAATTCAAATATTGTATAACTAATCCAGAAAGAGAACAGAGTTCAACTCCATTAATTAGTCATTACAAACTGCTGACTTGTACCATAATATCCGTGGTGCTTCTAGCATAAAATATTAGGGAGTTCTGTCCAGAATGGAGTTAGAATACAGCACTTTTCAGAAATAAATGAATTTTTTGCTGGAAATATTTGTTACTATACTGAGCCACTATTGAGACCTCATGGTAGTTAACATCACTTTTTGATTAATCATAAACATTTAAACTTCAATGCATGATATTTTGTTAAAAGCAGTAGTGTACTGATCCTCACTGTATTTTGACAGCACACTGAATTCTTGTTCACAAGTATAGTATTTGTTTAGCTTCAAGCATCTGTGTTTAGATTACAAGAATGCTGATTGGTTCCCCACCAGGGGCACCCAAAGGTCAAGCTGGCCTTTATAAAATTCTCTCTTTCTCTCTCTTTCTTTCTCTCTCTTTCTTCCTCTTTCTCTCTTCACACCTATCCCCTTTGGTTCATTAATTAGAATTCAAATAAAATGTAAAAAGCAATGACTTGAAGTCATTTAATTCTTTCTCAAGGATATTTTTTAAAGTAAAACTTATGATGTGAGGTCCAGTCTATGTGAGCACAGATCACACTGGCGTATTTCAGACAGGTGACCAGAAACCTTTCAAACTGACATCTGTCACAGAGACAGACACAAGTTTTTTAGCCCAAGAGCTTGTTTTCCTGACATTTCATTTTTCATCAGATTTTGAGAGAAGGGAAAAAAGATGAACTTGAAAAAGTCTTGCCAGGGGCAGAAAATGAGATCAGGCTTTCTGCAGCGGCCTGACTCACCTTTAAAGGTTAGAGGTCTGGTAAAAGTGAACAAAAAAGATCTCAGCTTGATGTTATTGGATAAAAGGACATGTTATTACTTTAAATACATTTCTGAGATGTGCCTAACCATTAGGCAGCATTACATGAGAAATGGAATCAGAGTGAGATTACATATCCATTTTAAATCCCAATTTTAGAGTTTAGTCATGGAGCAAATCAAATCCAACCTCACCTATTCATTTGGCACAAAGATGAAATCCACAAGTGCATGGATTTCCTCATGAATTGAATAATTTCCTGATCCTGTGGTATTGAAATGGCGAGTGAATTTTAGACAAGGTGTAGGAATTCTTACTTTGGACTAGAGAGACATCTGCACTAAAATAGCTACATGGTTTATCTTGACTGAACACATTAGGGAAAACATATGCCTTTGAATAATCAAAAGGGAAAAGAACTGAGAGTCAAAAAATACCTGAGCTGTAGTCTTAGCTCTAATAAAAGTATGAACTGGGGCAAGTGACATTTTTATTTCAGTTTTATCATCTATAATATGGGGAAATAATATCTATCTCATGGAGTCCCAGGGAGGACAAAGCAAGATAATGTAATTGCATGCTGCCAAACATAAAATAGTGTATCCATGGGTGGAAATTATATTAGTCTCATGTTTTTCATTTTTTCAAGTGCTTAATATAGGCACAAATTCGGCATTTGATAAATGACTCTTGATTTGAAATGGAAAGTGGTACCTTTCTTATTATCTCTTAACCAATTTTTTTTAACCAAATGCTGAAAATTTTTCTATGAGGAACAGCATGATTGAAGGTTAACGGTTGGGATTTTTATCATTTTAGGGGCAATAATTTTGTGATTCACTAAGAGACTAAGCATAGTTTTCAAGTGTATGGAACCAGGAAAATCAAACTTATTTGAAACAGAATTGTCCATATCATCTAAAATAATGGATTACATATTACAGACCAGATAGTGTCCCCTTGAGTATCAAAGGAGGAGTTTTCAGCCAAAAAGCTCGTGCTGATACCGAACATGAGAAGGTACAGAATTAACTAACTAGGTCATAGGAGCTACATATTCTGAATTTGGTCAATTCATTGTGAAAATCAAGGTCATTTTGATAAGTACAATATCAAAACAGTCTAAAAAACGTTAAATATTCTACTGACAACTTCTTTCCCTAAAAATAGAATGTTATCATTGCAAAATATGTCTTACACATTTATGATACTTAGTATATGAATTTATTAGCTGTTCAACAGGTTAAGTGGAAAGCCAATGACAGGATAAAGATCCAGCAGCCTAAAAATGTGGATAGAATGTCTATTCTTGTAGGTCAGTTGAAATGCAGGGCTTAATGATCTGCCGATAATCCTACCTTTTACATTTCATTCTACTTTTTGGCCCCCTTAACACTAATACACATAAGTGAGATTAATGTGCAAGTATTTTGTGTCAGAGAAATCTAGTAGTATCTATTTTGAAATCTGAAGCAATGAGACTGCATTTGCATAGTCCTGTTTTTATTTCAGATATTCAGATTCTGTTCTTCCTTTAAGTAGAATTATAATCATTGTACTACATGTTTCAATTCTCGGTCTTGAAAAGAGGTTCCACAAAAATAGTGAAAATAACTTGGATCGATCCTTCAATCTATTTTTTAACCTCCTCTGGGTTTCCTTAAGAAACCCTTGCCTGTTGCTATTTTGGAGAAGTTGCCTAGATTTTCTTGCTCACAGTCACTCTGTATTATTTTTCTCGCAAGCCTGAGAAAGCTTTTTTATACGAATTTATTTATTTTAGTTGCATTTATGAGATATGTTCTGCATTCTTTAGATATCTGATATTTGCTTTGATGACAGTATTTTCGTAGGGATAACAAAAGAAGACTGCAGGAACATTTTGTTCTATACTACCTAGAATTTAAAAATGGAGAAGCATCCAAGAACAAATGCACAAAATTCTTTCCAGTAGACTTTGCTATACTTCAGAAATAGCTCTGCTCCCACCTGACATTGTAATTTACTTTTTAAAGATTAATTAGTGTGTTATACTGGATCATATCTGCTTTGTCTTTTAATACCCTTTTTTTTTTTTTTTTTGCCATTTCCAATATGAAATTTTTAAAAGATAAACACATTTTCTGATCGTGTGCATAACCCGACATATATAATCTATACATTTCTGCTTCTTTAACATTTATTTATTCCCTATTACACAACATTTAGGTGCTGGCATCTGTGAGTGCTACTTGATATCCAAGAACAGACCGGACTCATTTTATGAGACTTTTAAAGCCACTCTTCTTCAAAACAAAAAGTTACATTGTTCTAAGGTCATGTGAACTAAAGTTCCAGAGTTCAATTTCAGTTCAGAAGTACAAACCCAGAAGATAGGAGCAGGTCTCCAGTTTGGTGAAATATTTTAGATTTCGTTTCTGCACTGCGGAGGAAGCAGGATGCAAACAAAGCGATACTTCAGGATCTGTGAGCAAACAGACGTTTCGTGACCCGGCGGCCCAGGGTCAGTAGAAAGGGCTGTTAGCAGCTTTCACTCATTTCCTCCGCACCCCACTCACTTTTTGACGAGAGAGAGAGAGAGAGAGAGAGAGAAGAGGAGAGGAGAGAGAGAG
>NW_003852412.1:26553816-26578953 GCF_000181295.1 Otolemur garnettii
AGGCGCTCTTTGATCAGCAGCTACACTGGATCAGGACCACAGGCCGCTACAGGCATTAGGATCTGCCCACCTCTGCTCGCCTCCCAAACTCAGCTCTTCAGACTCGCTGCCTGGGCAGCTCAGACCTCTGCCTTCTGGTTTAAGACGACTTTGTGCAAAACGTGTCTTCAGCCCCTTCAGCTGCCTTTCCTGTGGCCCATCTCTCACACTCTCTGCCAATGCCTGACTTTGCTAAGGAGATCATTTAAGATCTTTTCTAACTAAGAAATAGGTTTGGGCCCAGGCGGTGGCTCATGCCTGTAATATCAGCACTCTGGGAGGCCCAGGCGGGTGAGCTGCTTGAGCTCAGGAGTTCAAGACCACCCCAAGCAAGAGCGAGACCCAGTCTCTAAAAATAGTTGGGCATTGTCGTGGGCGCCTGTAGTCCCTGCTACTCAGGAGGCTGAGGCAAGAGGACGGCTTAAGCCCCAGAGTTTGAGGTTGCTGGAAGCTGTGAGGCCACAGCACTCTAGCCAGGATGACAGCTGGAGACTCTGCCTCAAAAAAAGAAAATAGAAAGAAATAGGGTTTTTTGTTTGTTTTTCAGATTATATCCCAGATTATCACTGGCATTAGTAGACACTAGTATCTAAGAGAGTATTTCACTTGCTGTTTCTTAAGCCTGGTGTTAGGTACATGAAGACATACAAAATCACAGCTTCAGATTCAGGGTTTTCACCATAAGCATTTCTCCCTCATCCGAAAAATCATTTTTCTAAATAATCTTGCTGGCTAAATAATATTTCCTCAATCTAATTTCAGTGGAGTATTTTCTGTTCTTTGTCCTTTTATGGATCCTAGAGTGACTTTTTACTCCTTTGTAAATAATCTTATATCTCTGTAGGGTTAAAAATTAATCACTTGTCCTATTCAAAAATATTTCTGAAGTTATTACTTGTCTTTTAAATCATTTAAATTTTTTCTGGTATTTAGAAATTCTTTATATATGTTGGTACATATATTGCGTTTGATATTTTTTTAACACTGAGGTTGCTCCTTCTATTTTTTTTTCTACTTTTGGTTTTTCCCGTTGGTTTTTATTAAGCTTGGAGGCTTTGCCCTAAACAAGTGAGTTTTTGCTGAACTTTTTCTAAATTATGTCTTTTTTGAGCTTTAATGAAGGTAGTCCTGACTGGAAGTGAAGAGTTAATGGGTAATGATCACTTTATGCCACATGCTCCCAGAGTTTAGTATCCTCAAGAATCACCTCAGATATTTGCCTTCAGATTTTAATTCCAAGGGCTGGTGTTAGACCTAGGAATTTAAATTTTTAACAAACACTAGGAGTGACTCTGCTGAGACAGTCTATGGACCACACGGGAATTATGTGTTCCATATTTTAAAATTAGACAAGCGATTTCAGCACATGGTGCTGGAACACTTGGATATCCATATGCAAAAAAAATGAATTTCAATCCATATCTTGCACCATATACAAAAATTAACTTAAAATGGATCATATAAAAATTAAAAATAAATGGATCATAGACCTAAATGTAAAATCTAAAACTATAAAACTTCTAGAAGAAAACATAGAAGAAAATCTTTGTGGTTTTGGGTTATACAAAAATCTCTTTGACACCAAAAGCATAATCCATACAACAAAAAAATTAATAAATTGGATTAAAACAAATTAAAACATTTTGTACTGTGAAAGGCACTGTTAAGAGATTGAAAAGAAAGCCAGAGATCAGAAGAAAATATTTTCAAAGCACTTATCTGATAAAGCATATATATATATACAGAATATACTATTTTTTAAAAAGTCTTAAAACTTAATAATAAAGATAACAAATAACCAAATTAAATAATGAGCAAAATATATGAGCATACATTTCACCAAAGAAGATCTATGGATGGCAAGTAACCACATGAGAAGAAACTCAACATCATCAGTTACAAGGGAAGAGAAAAAATCAGCAAGATGCCACCACTTCCCTCTGGAGCAGTTAACACTGAAAAAGAAAGGCCATAGCAAAGGCCAGTGCACACGTGGAGGAACTAGAACTCTCACACCGCTGGTGGGAATGAAAAGTGAGCCAACCATAGAAATTAGTTTGGCAGCTTCTTAAAAAGTTAAGCATATACCACCTGTAAAATCCAGCCATTTCATTCCTGGGTATTCAGCCAAGAGAAATGAAACATATGTGTATACAAAGACTTGTCCCTAAACATTCATAGTCACTTATTTATAACAGCCCCAAACTGTAAACAACCCAAGTGTGTGTCAAGAAAGGAATGAATAAACAAGTTGTTGCTTCTGCTCCATCATCAGTGAAAAAGAAGGAAGAACTGATACGTGCAGCATGGATGAATCTCAGAACAATTATGCTGAGTGAAATAAGGCAAACCAAAAGAATACATGCTGCATGATTCCATTTACATAAAATTCTTAAAAATGCAAAGGAATCTATAGTGACAAGAAGCAGATTCCTAGTTGCATGAGGGTGAAGAAAGGGGTGGGAGGGAGGAACTACCAAAGTACCTTGATTGTGGTGATGGTTTAATGCAGATATAAATATGTCAAAGATGAAAAATAAAATACAAATCTGATGGGTGATTTTAGAAGACAGTGGTCTGTCCTGATTTCCTGATTTTTTTTCCCTCTTGTTCCCTGCTGAGATAACTCAACCTCCCTGGTTAACTGTGGGATTTTGAAGCAAGATTCAACAGACTCATTTCCAAGACTTTGCAAAAATGAGAGACAACAGAATTGTTTTATTTTAAGTAGGGCTGAGCCCATGAAAGTCATTTTGCCTAAAAGGAGTTTCCTCTGTCATGGTTAGTGTCCCAGAAAGACGGCCCTTCCAACACAGGATGTTTCAAAGGACGTGCCCTTGGGACCAACCCCAGGGAAGGCACGAAGCAGTGCTGGGGAGAGTGAGAAATCAAGCTGGGATGCAGACCTGGGAGCTGCAGCTGACCCCAGAGGCTCTTTGGAGCTAGAGAGACAGGGATATTTAGAGTTAAATCCAAACAGACAGTGATCAAATGACTAGTAGTGGTAACATGTACACCAGTCGTGATGAGGTCGGGACAGGTTTGATCAGATGTTCAAAGGATGCCACTGAGGCCCGAGCCTCTTACTGTCTCTCTGTTCCAATTTCCACATATTCAGCTCCAAGCTCAGGATCCACTCAATGGTCTCCTCAATCTCAACTTACATGATAGAGAATGAAGGCTGTGATCACACATATCACATCCTCCCACCAACGACTCCAGTGGAGGAAGAGATCAGATGTCTAATAGTTCCTGGGGTGGGGAAAATAAAAAACCACTTCTTCTCAATTATTTTTTAAATCCGGCAGAAGTCCCTTTACTTCTCTTCTATTAGGCTGTGCTCCCATACCTGCACCAATCTCCCTGGTCAGGAGGCCGGGCTAGGTTTGCTGGCGCAGTCCTGCAGCTCAGCTGTAATTAGCTCCTTCAGAATGGAGGAGGAATGATTTTCTTAGGGATCTTGCAGGTCCTTGAAGTAAATGTACTAAGCGCCGAGCCGCAAACTAAGCTGGTGCCCTGGCAGAACCACAGTGAGTTGAAGCAAAGGCACAGCAGTGAGGGCATCTGTAGGACTAAGACAACAAGTAGGGTGCTCCTTGGGACATAAAGGGTCATCTGATGGCCACTCAAATCTCATCGCAAGCGGGCAGCTGACCCTGCTTACTCATACACAGTCTGTTTTTATTTTCCCAATGAGTAAACATATCCTCATCTTTTCGAACTGGAAACTACAAGAAATGTCAAAAATGAAAAAAAAAAACACTTTTAAATTAAACTCTATTAAAGAAATGCTAGTTCCAAAAAAACATAATTGGGCTCTCTAAAACCTGGCAGCTCCCAAACGCCAACAAGTTTTTCTCTTCGCAAGTCTGTTCTCAGCCATTCCAAGAAAGGAACAGAGAAGAACAGAGCTGTATCATTTTGATGACAACCCACTTCTAATCCACAGGATCATATGCCTTTGCACCCTGTTCAGAGGAAACTTGGCCTAGAAAAGAATTAGTTTCATAACAAACCAGCCATTCTGAGAATAGAGGTGAGAAGAGATCGGGTGGAGGAATCGGAGGCAGAGCGAGGAGCTGGCGAGCTTTAATTGCCAGTTCGCAGCAGCTTCATCATTGCACACAATGGCCGGAGGAGCTTGGCTCCCAGCTTCTCAAACTCTTAATTCAGGGGTAGAAAATAAGGAAATCTGGAAGGTGTTTTGTTCTTCTAAAGATAGCGGGGGCTGGGGAGGAGGGAATGTTTTGAGTCACTGAAGCAAATATAATCATCTTAAGGAAACTAGATTACTAAGAAAGGTCAGTATGTACAGAATCGTCTTCATTATCCTCATTTAAGATTTATTAAGTGCATGGTTTACAGGACATGCCAAAGTCCCCCTCTTACAAAGATTATACCCTGGTAGTGAAGTACATGGTTATACTGGCCAATAACATTTGAAGAGATGTGAGCCCAAGGAAGGCTACAAAATTGGGAAGTCACTAGGAAACAAAAACACCACCAAACAAATTTAATATGAATAAAAATTCCAGACATGAGCAAAATAATATAAGCATAAGATCTGGTTACAAGGAGATTTAAGGATTATGATTTAAGAAATAGTAAAATTTATCCTAAATGCCAACAAAAACTTTTAAGGGGAGAAACATTTTAGATGGAGAAAGCTCGTCCCTCCCCTGGATTCTCTGCTCCGTCACTGCTTCTCCAGCCTCCTCTTTCATTTCTCCTCCCTCTCCACTTTCTCTTAGTACTTACCATTTCAAGCAAGCTTTATGCCTGTGGAGTTACTGCTGTTAATGAAGCAAGTGGTAGTCCTGAAGCTCAAGCTGGAAAGAAGAAGAACTGTTTTAACTATCTAAAGTTCTAATAACGCTTACCCCACAGATGAAAACCATAACTCCTTTGTGAAGCTTTGGTGAAATGAACAAAGAGACATAAGAATTAGTTGCATTCAACTACTCCTCTCCTCCCATCAGCCTTTCACCCAACAGGCCACCAAATATACCAGAGAAGGATTCTGGGAAACAAGAAGACAGGCTCCTTGGGTTCTCTTGATTTTCTCTCATTTCTGTGAATTTAATTTTCTGTGTGAGCATGTGTCTGAGCTGGGGCAGACAGATTGGTGCAGGGTTTCTTAAAAACAATTTTTTGCTCCATAAGACACAATATATTCCACTGAATGAGAAGAAAGCACTGTGCCCCGGGGGGGGAAAGCTTCCCCAAAAGTTTGTTCCCTCGAAACTTTACAATGGAAGGCAGCATCCCTCTTGGGTGATTTAACTTAATTGTTATGTTTTTTAACTTTGTTCTGGGGAAAAGTAAGCAGCCATCAGCTGCACTTCATAGGCAAATACCACTTTTTGGTAGATAGAACACAAAACTAGGATCGGAAAACCCAAAAAAGAAACCTGGCGCAGCGCTGAGTGATTTCATCTCCACACGCCTAAATTTCCTGTTTGCAAAATGAGATAAAGCTTCCCACTCGTCATTTCTTTCTTGGAGATGCTGTGAGGATTAATAGTCTTCACTCTGATTTTTTTTCATCCAAGATGAAGCAGAGATTTTTTTTTTTTTTTTAATGGTAAGTGTGGAAAGGGCAACACAGACAGGATTCTGCGTTAGATTCAATGGTTCCGAAGGTGAGACATGTTCTGTGTTCTTAAAGAAGCTTATCACTCAGAGGTATCAGATGCGCAGACAGATAATTGAACACAGAAAATGTCAAGATACATGTGGGAAAACACCAAACTGAGTTAATTCTGAAGACATCTGAGGCCCGGGAGATTAAATGCACAAACTCCAGATCCTGATTCTGGAACCAGACTTACAGCCGAGTGACTTTGGACACATGACTTAACTTTTCAGTGCCCCAGTTTCCTTATCTGCAAGAAGGAGATAAAAAATAGTACCTCCTTCATAGGATCATATATACACATATGAGATATTCAGAACAGTCAATGCCTGGAATATAACAAGAGATATTGTTTTTATTGTTAGAATGAGTGAAATTATCCAGGCAAGGAAAGGTAGGTGATCTGCAGGCCAAAGGGAGAGCATGAACTGCAGAGGGCAGAAACAGCACAGCTGGTTTGTTGGGAATATCAGAAAAGTTCTACTTCTACAGAAGAAAGAACCAGGCAGATAAGGTCAATGTGGGAATTCAACCTCTTTTGCTAGGAGGTTAGGCTTTATTTATTTATAGGCAATGAAGAGTCACTGCCTAGTTTTAGATTAAGAAGTAGCATGGTCAGATTTGTGACTTGGTAAATAACAAGGAAAAGATGCTGACAGTGTATAGTGCATTGCTTGCAAAATGGCCACAATTATTTCCTTTGCCATATCCACACTTCTTTATAATGTGTTTTTGGAAGTTTCCCATCAGGAGGTGGAATATAAAATGAGCACAGTTGCTAATGTCTGTAATCTAAGACTCTGGGAGGCCAAAGCAGGTGGATTGCTTGAGCTCAAGAGTTTGAGACCAGCCTGAACAAGAGCTAGACCCTCTCTCTACTAACAATAGAAAAAACTAGCTAAGTGTGGTGGTACATGCTGTAGTCCCAGCTACTTGGGAGGCTGAGGCAGGAGTATCACTTCAACCCAAGAGTTTGAGTTTGCTGTGAGCTATGACACCACAGCACTCTACCCAAGGCTACAGAGTGAGACTCTGTCCCTAAATAAATAAACAAACAAATAAGAAAATAACAAAGAAAAAAAGAGGTGAAATATATTGCTCTACCCATCTAAAAGATGCTGAATTTGAACTAACCAAGTGCAACAAAGTGACATGCCAATTCTGAACCTATACTTCAAAAGGCCCTATGCTATTCCATTTACTCTCAGGGGGCCTGCCTCCACTTGGTGAACAAGCCCACAGCAACCTGCTGGAAGATGAGAGCAGGACCAAGATCTCCAGGCAAAACCATCCTAACCAGCCATGCCCAAGTGTCCTGCTAGACCCTCAGAACCCAGCCAGGACCAACTAACTACCTACTTGAATGCAACCTAAGTTGCCAACCTACAGAATCACGAACTACATAGTCGGCTGTTGTTTAAGCCATTAAGTTTTTCAAGAAGATCATTATGCTGTAATAGCTAACTGATATATGTGGTACAGAACTTTTTAAATGGCTAAATTCAGATAATAGGCCTAAAATAGTTGATATATACACACACATGCCAGTGAAGGCATAATCATTATGGTGATAACACTTTTTTTATTTGTAGGGAATTGTACATTACAGTGAGTCTTCGTGTGAATGATCTCATCATTATTAAAACAACTCTTAAAGTACTCTGAGACAGGTATCATCATCATCATCACTATCATTATTATCATTATTATTCTGTTCTATAAAGAGGTTTGTTGACATTCATAATCACATAGCTGGGAAGTGGGCTGCCATGTGGATGTCTCATACCTGGTGGATTTTTAAACTATGTCACCTTGTTTCCCCATGAAAATAAAGAAAGATGCCATTTATTTTCTTCAGTTATTTATTCAACAAATACTTGAGCAATCTTTGTGGTAGATGCTGTGCCAAATACCGGAAATAGAGAGGCCAACTAGCCAGGCAGACCCTCTGCCTCTGTGGAGGTAGTGAGGGGCACAGGTGGGTAAGGAGACAAGTACCAAACAATGTGGTTCACGTCGTTAAAGCAGAAGTGAGGTGTTCGCAGAACTTCAGTAATCAGGAGAAGCTTCCCAGAAGAGAAGCATCTAAACAGAACTCCAAAAAGTGACTGGGAGTTAGCAAGCAAAGGAGGGAAGAAAGCAAGGGAGAAGGATCAGCATTGTGAAGTTGAGAAGGTCCCCTCATGGCTCATTCTTGGACACTGAAAGTCATCACCAGAATTTATAAGCTGTTTACTATAGTATGAATGCCTGAGGCAAAGGCAATAATCTAATCTTACAGAATTTAAGGTTATCTTGCCAATATCTTCAAGGCAATTGGAAACCATCAGAAACATCTTAAGCAGGGTCACAATGTCACCATTTTTGAACTTTAGGGTGATAATGCCAGCTAGAATGTGGAGACAGAACTGGGGAGGCAGGTGAATAAGCAGAGGCCAGTAGACAACTTAAGAAGCTGCTGCAGCAATTCAGGTAAGGTGTGATGATGCCCTGACACAGGGTGGGTGGCAATGAATATGAAGAAAAGTGAATAGATATATTTAGGAGATAGATGCAAAAGCCTTCAGTATTTAATTAGATAATGGTCAGAAATCAAGGTGACTCCCGATTCTGCTTTGGACACCTGAGTGGAGATGCCATTCATTGAGGTGAGGGACATTGGAAAGAAACAATTTGGGAGGAGGAAATATGAAGTCTGGTTTTAGGTCTATCACGTGTGATGTTCCTGTCAGATGCCCCAAAAGAAAGGTCCAGTCCAGTAAGCAGTTAAGGAAATCATGGATGTGAAAAAAGGCAAATTGAGTCTGTATGGTGTCTTCAAGGATGGTGGGTACTTTGGCACAATTAGGTCCAGCTGCAGCCTGAAAGGACCTTTGCAGTTATAGTATGAGGTAATATGTGTCTGTTGTCTTGGTCCACAGGGGTAAGCAATGTGGTGAACAGCTTCTAGAGAGTTTAATCCTCGTGGTGGTCAAGGCTGGAATCTGCAGTGACAGTAAGCTAGCTATTTAATTTGGCAAAGGCATGGGTGGGAGTGGATGTTGCATAGACAGTAGAAGTTTCATGTTCTGGCACCCAAAAGAAGACGGCAATCTTTTTTTTTTTTTTTTTTGAGACAGAGTCTCACTATGTTGCCTTCGGTAGAGTGTCGTAGCATCACAGCTCACAGCAACCTCAAACTCTTGGGCTTAAGCAATTCTCTTGTCTCAGCCTCCCAAGTAACTGGGACTTCAGATGCCTGCCACAACGCCTAGCTATTTTTTGGTTGTAGTGGTCATTGTTGTTTGGCAGGCCCAGGCTGGATTCGAATCCGCCAGCTCTGGTGTCACTGGCTGGTGCCCTAGCCACTGAGCTACAGGCACCGAGCCAAAGACAGCAATCTTAATAGGGTATCTGTACCTCTCCAGAAATTGAGAAAATCTACAATTAACACTAACTCATTTCATAATGAAAACACCTCTATGAGGTCAGCAAAACGGATGTGACTACTCCTCAACTTCTAGGTAAAAACACTAGAACTCAGTAATTTTACAGTTCCCATATTATTATAGTTAAGTGGCAGCGCAGGGATACTTCTTTTCTAAATCCATGACTTTTTCATTAAAAAGGGGAAATGATATATTTGAGGGATCTAGTCATAAAGAACCAACAGCATATAACATACTAGCTGAAGGGAATTAGATAGGAGAGTTAGGATAACTTTATGATTCTCGATCTAGGAAGCCTGAACATTGGTAATAACCTCCAGCCAAAATTGAAAACTTGAGGGTATAAAAGAGTTTGTGCAATAATAGGACTTCAGTTTTGGACTGAAATTGCTGAGCAAAAAGTGACCAAGCAAAGTCTCTAAATGGGACAGCTCTTGTTTCTCTGGGACCAAGAGAACGGACACATATTACCTCATGCCATAAATCAAGGTCCATCCTTTGGATGAGCAGGATGGAAGCTGGAATGTTTCAGAAAATCTCCTCCTTGATCACTCCCAGACACACACACCAGGCTCTTAGGGTTCAATTAAAATGAACCATAGTCCATAACAATGTTCAGATTGATAAGATAAATAAAAGAAAATAAGGATATTACTTAAGAGTTAACTCTCTCTGTTTCCCTCTCTGAACACAGCTCCTAAACAGAGCTCAGAATGCTTTTAATTATATTTCCAGGTTACCCTCAAAGAAAAAGACCATATTTCTACTCACCTACCTAGAAGAAGCACATGTGTCTTAACTGATAAATGTGTTTAGATGAAAGGAGCCAAAAAGGTTGTTATTTATTAGAAAATACCATAACTAGAGAGTCTCAGGCTATATTTTTTCTTACTACCTTTCTGACATTTGCTTTGAAGGTCGTGGAGATGACCGAGTGCAAAAAGGTGCACTGTATTTGGGGGTTATTTATGCAACTTCTTGTGGATGTACAATTTAAGCTTGACCAGTCTGGTCACTCTGGAATGAGCCCCAGCCGAGTGGTAGGGATTAATCTGCCAGGAGACAGACTTCAATAAATTATTTGGTTGGATTTTTTTTTCCTTTTCCTGGTTTAAAACATTTTCCTCCAATAAATAATCGAGTTCTACACTGGAAAACGAAAATGACTGACCTCCTCAGAAAGTAGAAGAAAGTCTGAAAAATGGAAACTGGAGAGTTTTCCCTTCTAGTGTCCACTGAGTGAAAAAAAGTACTTATTTACTTGAAATACCAGCAAATGGGCTCCCACGTAATGAAATATTTATTGAAATTGCTTCTTCAGCCCTCTACAGCTGCTGATAGGGTTTAACGAGAGTCAGGTAAGGAAGCCAGAGAGAAGGTATGCCTATTTATTTATTTATGGTTCAAGTAGTTTCAACCATAAGACTTACATTGGGAAATCACACAGGCAGGGCCAAACATGACTGACAATAATAGTTATTTTCCATTTTCATGGAATCATTTGCTACAGCTCCAAAAAATTAATCCTGAGAGATTTCTATATTTACTTGGTTCAGTAGTTAAGCTTTTACTCTGTTGTTAAGATACATTTATGTTAGTTCTAATTAATGTTCACAATGCTGAGTATTTATTGAAATGTTTTTAGAATTCTATTATCAACACCTCCATTCCTTTTTTTGTTGTCTAGTTTCTGTTTGTTTGTTTGTTTCTCTAGCTTTTCTATGCTTTGAGGACCAGTTTTAGTTCACCAACAAAAGCCGAGGGCATTTTCCATTCTCTCTTGCTTTGATCAAGATATTTGTGTCTATCCAAATTAAGCCTGTGTCTGTGTAAACTACGACAATGACCCTGTGAGCAATTATTTCAAAAGAACTCTTAAAATGAAACATCTGTATAAGCTACACTGAGAAAGAATGAGAAGTGTCTAGCATTCTAAAATCTCACATATACCAAATAAAGACATTGTAGATAGCAAAGAGGCATCTCTACTCTTGAGAGCATCCTGGTTGATACTGGGGCTGTGTGAATTTTCATGAGGTTCGTCATGATTTATTGAGAGAGCTTGAGAAAGTCACTGACCAAGGGTTGCAAGAAATAATCTCCAGTTTTACTTAAAAAACATTCCTACATGTTTACTTTTGCTATTTCTGGCTTTTAGAAAGCTAAAAAATTAAGAAAAACATTGAACTTTATGGCTGAAAGTAAACTTAGAGAGAATCTAATCAAAGCTCCTTAATTTCTGAATAAGGAAACTGGGATCCAAAAGTATTCAGTAAACTGAACAAAGGCGCATAGATAGTCAACAGTAGAATCCAGACATCTTAACTCCTACTTGTAATTCTTCAACAACAGTAAATAATTATGCCATAAACACACAGACACACAAACACACCCCTGCTAGAGAAACCAACAACAGACATGAATCTAATAAAAATGTTCAAAGATGGCCCATGATTTGAGCTGGCTGCTAACTCATGACATCCTTACGTGTTTCAACAGTGTGGCGATGCCATGGTGTGTTGCCCAGATCTGCTCTCTAGAATAGGCCTTCATCCCCCAGCTGCTGCAAGTGTTGGCAGTCACTACTCTCAACATTCTCTCTTTGGAGTTTGCTCTGGCTAAGGAGAGCCTGAGGTTAAAGCCCTGCATTGAGAGTCTGACCAACACCAGCATGGAAAAGCCAGCCCCAATTTGGAAGCCTTCCCAGTTTAGAACTCCTATGAAGTCAGCTCAGGCTTTTGATGCCACTGCATTCAATTTCACTTCTCCCATCTACCCAGCACAGTTACCCTCACCCTCCCATAGGTGTCTATCCTGAGAGCTCCACCCTCAAGATGCTGTCTGCCTGCAAACCATCACTTCAGTCGCCTCCCAGATAACCTGACACCTACTATCAGGGTGAACCAATTCTAGCTGTGCCACTTCAAACTGTGCTCTCTCTTAGGCAAGTTACTCTCTCTAAATCTCCTTATGATGAGTTTTTTTAAAAATGTGAATACTATAAGAAATTATCACATAGGATGGGTATTATTATAAGAGATAATCCATGTAGAAGTCATAGCATAGTGCTTGGCACAGACTAATTGGCAGTATCAGTCAGGATGCTAAAGGCAACAGATGGCACATTCAAAATAAAGGACTATTTACAGGGGTGTGGGCAAAGCTAAGGCAGCCAACAAGGGATGGCAAGGCATCCAGGGCCGAGCAACGGTGGGAAGTCAGTGCCAGCCCTCAGTCCGACAGGGCAAGTAGGCAAAACAACCCTTCAGGGCCTGGACAGAGCTGCAACGTGGAGGAGGCACCCTGACAGACGCAAAGCAAGAGAGGAAGCCACCCCTGCCAGACAGTAGGCAAAGGCGGGAGAGAGGATGGATAAATACAATGGGTTCTCTCCCTTTCCCAACCTCTCAGCTTCCCGGCTACGCCCCCATATATAACCAGAAAACAGAAGGTCAGAGATGCCAAGAAAATCAATATGAAGAGACCAGACTTCCACCTCCCCTGACACACCCCCACCCCAAAGAACAGGGCAGGGCAAAGAAGGGCAAAAAACAGAACAAGAGGGGAAACTACTAACAACCAGCATGGTGGTCCTCAGAGTTAGCTATTTCCATAACTGCAGGCATGCCTTGTGTTCGGAGTCTTTCAGCTGATAAAAATGCAAGTTAATTTAAATTTTGATTAAACATAGAATTAAAATTTAAGAAAAAAATCATCCAGAGGTCCTGCTTTCCAGTAACTAACACCATTTATTGAAAAGGTATCCTTTCCTCAGCAAATGTCCCTGTCACTTTTGTCAAAGATGAGTTAGCAACAAGTGTCTGGCTTAATTTGAGGGTTCTCTATTCTGTTCCTTTGATCTATGTGTCTATTTTTATATTTGTACCATAATGTTTGGGTGCACTTAAAGTATGATATGAAGTAGGCAATGTGATGCTTGCAGCTTTGTTCTTTTTCCTTAGGATTGCTTTGGCTATTCAGGCTCTAGTTTTAGTTCCATAAGAATTTAGAATTGTTTTGTCTAATTCTGCGAAAAATGATGTTGGAATTTCATAGGGATTGCATTGACCCTATAGATTGCTTTTGGCACCATGGTCATTTCTGCGATACTAACTCTTCTGATCCGTGAGCATGGGATGTCTTCTCATTTGTTTTCACCATCAGTATTTTTTAGTTTTCTTTGTAGAGGTCTTTCACGAGCTTGGTTAGATACATTCCTAGGTATGGTGTTTCTTTCGTAGCTATTGTAATTGGAATTGCCTTCTTGATTTGCTTCTTGTTTAGATTGTTATTGGTGTATAGAAACACTAATTGTCAGAGTTGCCAGGGCAGTGCAGGACTAAGCTGAGGTCAGGGCGCCAGGATCACAGTGGTCTGAGGTAGTGACTTGGCCACCAGAGAGCTCTAGGCAGAATGTGACAGGCCTGAGCAACAGGATGTGACCCCTGCTGGCAAGGATGCAGACCAGCTGTGGAACTGATGGCCAGTAGGCAAAATGATGATGATGGAGACACAATCACTGCTATTAAAGAGGACCATTTTATGGAGAATTTCTTCTATCAATGTGAGGAGATCAGAAGCAGTAGCAGTAAAATATGTCAATATGCTGAAGAAGTAAAGGAAAACTACATCATCATGTTTCCTGCACTACACACAGAAGGAGGAAAACTGCACCATCATGCTGAAGACGTAAAGGAAAACTGCACTATCGTGTTGAAGAAGTAAAGGAAAACCACACCATCATGTGTAGAGCTTTCTGCTCTACACACAGAAGGAGGAGAACCGCACCATCACGCTTTCTGCACTACACGCAGAAGGTAATGTAAAAGAACTTGAAGATCTAAGTAATCAAGAGAACAGCTAATCAAAGTTGAGCCACATTAAAGTCCACTGAACAAAGCTTTGATCAAAATGAGAGTGAACTCCACTTCAGTGCATCTTCGGATATGAAGAACCCACAACTGGGTGCTGTCTGAGCTGTTTATGGAGACCATGGCAGAGAACAACCAATCGCACAGCCTGTTCTGGGAGCACAGCTGGAAGGCAGTGGGAGGATCTCCTGGACAGGAGCTGGAGGACATACTGGAGAGCAGTGAGACCTACCCTTCATATGCAACATTATATCAGATTCACAGATTACCAGACAAGCTCTTGATGAGATCACGTCTCCTCACAAAGACATAGTGAAGCTGGAGACCAGAGTCTGTGAGCTGCATGACACACTCATGGTGGAGACCCAAGGTGAAATGATCAACAATGTAGAAAAAAACGTTCTGAATGCCACAGACTATGGAGAACATGATAAAGGAGAAACTGAAAAGCCGTTAAACATCACAGCAAAGCAAGGAGGATAGTGATGTGGATTATTATTCTTGTAATTATATTGTTTGTGATGGTTAGAATTATCCTAGCAATGACATCGTCATGGCAACCATATCCCAAGAACTGTTTATCCTTGGACATTGAGACCACCTCTGCAACAAAATCAACATCCTGTCGCTCCATGAAGGAATCTCAGACATTGTGGTGTGGCATTAGGTGCTGACTTTTTAGTTAATTAATTCAAGGAGAAAGCACAACAGAATATCCTGTCCAGTGAAAACACTGGGAGCAGAATGAATGTGAGGAGTAAACTTAAATGTCCTTGGGCTCTTAAGTCACACACCACAAAACTCTGACAATGTCAAATTGATTTCTATGGCCATGAAATAAGGAATTGTTGAAAACTTCAATTTTTTAAACATTTCAGTGTTAAAAATGTATGTTAAGGTTTATTAGGACTATTTTATGAGGCTATTACATTCAACTCTAAGGCCCCCCTGCCCTTCTCCCAGCTAATATGTGCTAATTATGAAACATGTTATCCATTGTTTGTGTTTACCTCTTTTTTGAAGAAATGATTTTTATCACAGAGTTCTTTTATATCGGAAATTTTAAATGCTTATAAATTGTTTAATATGTTAGTATCTTAATTTAGCAAATTTTGTATATTAAATGTTGCCTGATGAATGAAATAGGAAGCTTCATGATAATAGAACCACTTTTGTACAGTTGTTCACAAAATTTGCCATTGCCATAGAAAACATTGGTTGCAAAGCCCACAAAAATCCCCTCAAGTGCCTTCTGTTAATATTGACTAATAAAGTTGAAATGTGCCTAAAATAAAAAAGCCCAACAAAACCATTAGCATAATATCTGACATATGGTGGGTACTCAATATATGTATGTTCTTTGATTGATTAACTAATTGTCTTCACATAAATTCAATTCTTTCAAGTTACTAAAGAATTTTAGAATTGTTGGTATTTATATTCACATTTCTCAGCAAAAGAATAAAAGGTTGCAAGGGCTAAATTCTACATACAAAGTGATAGAAGAAAATAATTCCCACAAAAATGATTTCATTAATAGTAAATATGATATAAATTATACAACTAATTTATATAAATATAAGCTTATATAAATATAAATTCCTCTGAGGGGATAGTCCTTCAGCTGCACGGAAATTTTTAAGGCTGTTTCTAGGAATGGAAAAAGGAATTGGAAAAAGGAAAAAAAAATATTAAGCACTGAGGCCAGATAGACTTGGGGTTCAAATTCCAGATACATATTCTACCTGTCCTTTCTGAGTCTCAACTTTCTCCTTTGCAAACTAGGGAGAAAAAAAGAACTTCTTCTTCAAACACTTATGAGGACAAAATGCTATCAATTAGTTCCTATCAAAGGCACAAAAGTGGTACTGTTAGTTCCCTGCCCCACTCCCTGCACACTTGAGTGTATATGCATCCCCAACTGCCAGAGACCTACTTATCCATCATCATGGAAGGTGGGAGGTTCCCATTCAAAAGTAACTGGTCACACACAGGGGCAATAAAAAGTTCCAGAGATCTCAGAAGAGCCCAGTCTCTCTCTTGAGTCCAGACTCTGACCCCTTTCAAAGTGTTGAGTCCAGACCTTCTCTAAGACATTGCACTAAGAGTTCTCAGCCCGGGGTTTGTGAAGTCTTTGGATCTACCAGAAAAAAAATGGGTGAAGAAAAGTTGTATTGTTCAGGAGAAATGGCCCACAGATTACGAGCATATATGAGATCCTCAAGGAAATGTTTGAAAACTTAGAATCTTCTCCTGAAGACTCACCCCAAGCAGTCTCCTTAACCACATCCCAGCAGCCGATCTCCCCTCATGTGGCTATGAAAGGAGCTAAAGTCCCCCACTTGACCTACACTCCACATTTTCTTCACAAGGGTAAAAAATAAAGTGTTTAACTTGAAAATATTTTGGCTTTATTTTCTGAAGCTTGAATATCAATTTACATAATTCCATTTTCAGCAAATATAGTAAGTTCTTACAATCCAGTACCCTTTTGTTATCACTTTAGATTTTGCTAAGGCAATTCTTTTGATAGCCTCAAAGTTTTCCTGAAAGCTTTATGCAGTGGAAGTTTGGAAACATAGTCTACAAAAACCTCAATTCTATGAATTAAATACAAATTTTCATGTTTTAAGAACTGTAGTTGTTTCATTAATAAAATTATTCTAAGAGTTATAAGATAATCTATCCCATTTTTAATTAAAGTATAGTTAACTGGATATTACCATGACCTTCAAAAGCATTCTTCATTGCTTTTGGATTTCATGGATAAAGAGGAGAATGGCATAATGATAATAATGTTAATTATTAACAGTTTTAAATACTCTTCAAAAGACTTTATGGATATCAGCTTACTTAATCCTCATAATAGTTATATGAGATGGTATGCACCAAAATGTTGGGTAACCAACATGCCCAGAAGTACACAGTTAGTAAGTGGAGAAGCCAGGATTCAATTTAAGAAAGAACAATAATAGCAGCTGGTGAATTCAGAGCAGGTCGCGCCAGGCGTTGGGCTCGATGTTTTTTCCTTCATTATTTCATTTAATCCTGACTATAAGTATTACATAGATATTAATTTTAACCCACTTTGCAATGAACAAAGAAGCCCAGAAATGTAAAATAATTTGCCCAAGACCACACAGCCAGTAAGGGGCAGAACTAAGATTCAGTGCAGGTCTGTGGGCTCCACAGACTATGTTCTTACAAACAATGTTATAAAGAAAGCCCAGGAAGTTGAAACTTGCACAGGTGAATCAGAGAGGATGCTGCCAAAAAAAAAAAAATTATACATAAATACAACATAGAAAAGCTGTGAGCTATCAGGCAAAGCAGTAGGAAGGTCCAATAAGAGAATAAACATTCTTCAATCCATGATTTTCTGTTCTTTTCTATAATGGATAACTGAAAAGGTGATGGCATTACATTCTCCAGCTTGTACCCTGGTAGTGGGTTCCCGCCCCTCCTGTGCATTCTTCCCACCACAGCAGCTTCTTCTAGCTGCCTCTCTCCAAGAGAATTCAGAGAGAGCAGTTGGAGTAATCCAATGGGCTGTGCCCATATTTCCTGTCCATGAGCTGTGGGAATCAGAGGCAGTGAGAAATCACAGACACGCCCTCCCAGCTCCCGCACAGCAGCCAGCCTCCTCCCCACCGCCCCCTCCACTGCAGAATCCCCAGAGGTCTTCCCCCTGGAGACTGTTGTTAATCTGGTCTCTTGGCCCTGAGGGATGAGAATCTGGGCCAAAGTATGTAACGACAAAATAGCAGAAGTCAGCAATACAAGCAATAAAAATGCATTTTAAAGACTCTGTGCCCTTACAAAACTGTTTCACATCTGTACTGTCTCATTTGGACACTTCCTATGGGAATTATTAGGAACTGAAACTGGTTCAAAGTATTATTTGATACTCAGAGTTTTTGTATTTATCTCTGACTTCATTATTTTTATATGATATAATTCCTTAATGGTTTTAAATTTATATTTGAACTTTTTCTGTTTATTTCACAACAGATTAATACTTTCTCAAAATATATTCAATTCTACCAGGATTTTTCAAAAGATGTAATGGGGCCAGGTGCGGTGGCTCACACTTGCAATCCTACCATTCTGGGAGGCTGAGGCATGTGGATCATTTGAGTTCATGAGTTTGAGACCAGCCTGAGCAAGAGTGAGACCCCATCTCTAAAAATAGGCAGGCGTTGTGGTGGGTGCTTGTAGTCCCAGCTACTTGGGAGGCTAATGCAAGAAGAACACTTGAACCCTGGAGTTTGAGATTGCTGTGAACTGTGATTCCATGACAGTCAGGGGAGGGGGGTGAGGGGGAGAAAGTGAGACTGTGTCTCACACACACAAAAAGATGAAATGATTCTCATCTTGTCACAAATATTGGTAGCTTTGTCCTTAATTTAGATGGAACATCAGAGGCTTGGTATGTACATCTGCTTGTGTGTGTGTGTGTATATTTTATATATGGGCTAAATACATTATATATGACTAAATATATATATGGGCTAAATATTTGTGTCCTCCCAAAACTTATCTGATGTTTTTTGAAGGTGGGGCCTTTAGAGGTAATTAGATATAGATGAGATTACAAGTGTGGGGCCCACATCACTGGATTAGTGCCTTGGTAAGAGACCTCAGGTAGTTTGCTCCTTCTCTCCTCAAAGGAATTTGCACAAGGTAGAGGTTATGTGAGCACACAGTGGGGTGGTGTCCTTCAACAAGCCAAGAAGAGGGCTTTCCCCAGAGCCCAACCATGCTGGTACCCTGATCAGGGACTTCCAGCCTCCAGAAATAAAAGAAAAGAAATCCCTGTTGCACAAGCCACCTAGTCTATGGTATTTTGTTATGTCAGCCTGTCCTAAGACAAAATAATATATATGGACATACAATATACTACATTTTGTAGAGAGAAGTAATATTGAGATATGTTGAAATATATTTATATGCATATATATACCATGTTTCCAAAGGCTCAGAGCCAAGGAGTCGTCGTCACTATGTGCAGAGGTGTTGTCCTAATAAAGTAAGACACTGCCCTAGTAATCTATGTTCAAACAAAAGAGACGGGGAGAAACATCCTGGCTCCTCCCTTTCTCTTTTCCTTCAATCACCCTCCAGCATTTCCATCATACAAACCTAGGTAGTAACTGATTAGCAATGGAGCTTGGAAAATATAATCTTTTTTTTTCTTTTTTAGAGATAGAGTCTCACTTTGTCACCCTCGGTAGAGTGCCATGGCATCACAGGTCACAGCAACTTCCAGCTCTTGGGCTTAGGCAATTCTCCTGCTTCAGCCTCCGGAGTAACTAGGACCACAGGTGCCTGCCACAATGCCTGGCTATTTTTTGTTTCAGTTTGTCCGGGGGTGGGTTTGAACCTGTCACCCTCAGTACATGGGGCCAGCGGCCTACTCACTGAGCCATAGGAACTGCCCGAAAATATAATCTTCAAGGGTCAACCCCTTATGCTACAAAGTGGAGAAGAGCAAAAGAGCAAAAACAATTGGATCTGAAAGCAAGGGATCAAATAACTATTCCTTGAGTTTGAGAGGAAAAAATTATAGATTAAAGATCAATCTGAAAATATTTGACAGGTGACTGCCAAGGCAAACCCTAACGAAATGTGGTTCCCAATTTTAATCATTGAAGAATCACTTATTAAGGACCTTATAGGCACCAAATATGATCAGTGAGGAATGTAAGGTCCTAGATGGTAGGGAGCATCTTTTGTTTTTTTATCAAAATTAAAGAAACAAAAAAATTTTTTAACAAAAATTAAATTCAAGTGATGTAAATGAAGGATCTTGAAACTGGGTAGAAAGAGCCAGTGGCACCTAAGATGGGAAGAAGACCATCTTAGCATACACAAAAGGACTGCAGGGTTTTATACCACAGTAAATTCTGTGGGTCAACAAGATGAGGTGATTCTCAGAAACAGCTGATTAAATCTTGGGCAGCATTAGTTGAAGCCAAGTATTAAAATATGATGGTAGATGTCATTTCTATCCTAAAGCTTGCTGGTGGGATTAACAAATGCTTTTTGAACTTCCAGCAATCACTCTATGAAGCATACAAATCTATTAAATTATATACAGAAGAAAGATGAAATGGCAAATCACTGAAAACCACGTCCTCTGAGCAATAAGTGAAAAACTGGGTGTAACCTGGAGACTAAAAGAGCAGGAAGATAAACAAACACATGCTCAAATACTTTGAGGACATGCACCAAGGTGTCAACTATTGCTCCTCCACTGGCTCCACTTGAAGAGACATGGCCTCTCCCTCAGTCCTACCTCCAGACACCCAGCAGCAGCCAGGCACAGCCAAGGCAACAGCATTCCAGGGGCAGGTCACTGAACCTGTCTCTGAGGGGATGCCAGCACCTAAGTCAGAACCAGGAGTAAAAAGGTGAGCTGGACCTCACTCTCCCTAATGGAAATTTGGATCAGAAACCACAGAATGACTAAACCAGTTAGTAACAGAGACAAAAGCTAAAGGTAAGCCAGCAGACAGAGTTGGATCCTGGCACATGTAGAGAAGACCATGTTTAAACTAAAATGATGAAGGAGAAAAACTCTTTGTAAGCCAAGAGAACATTCAGAAGCAGAGATAAGAAAATGGAGCAACCTTCAGGGGCATTCAAGGTGCTGAGAGGAAAGGAGGTAGAATAATGAGAGAGCAAGCGAGAGAGAATGAAGTCCCGAGCAGCCGGCTCTGTTCCTGCTCACTCTTCTCTTCTGGTCCCATTCCATGTAGATGCTCATCATAATCCGCCTTTTTCTTAAGGTAACATTTGTGATTTCTCCCCTTGCAAAATAAATAAATAAATACTAAAACAAACTCTACTTAGAAAAAATGAACTAAACCAGTTTTATGTAGTTTTTTTGTTTGTTTTTTTGTTTTGTTTTTTTGAGGGCTGCCTCAGGACACAGAGCTCCGTCTGCCATGGAGGTGGCCCAAGCACCAGCCACCAGTTCCATGACAAGGATTCAAGTCCAGAAAATGGTGTCAAGATTGAATAGCCTTCAAGGCCTTTTCAGCCCTGAGAATGCAAACTCTGACTCCAGGTAGAAATTCTGTATCTTTAGGTGGTTTCCATATCTTTAGAAGTGGTTTCCATAATCTAAAAAATCAAAGTGTTCGAATCTTGCCTCTCTTTTTATTAGAATGCTTTTCTGTCCATGCTAAGCTGCTTTTCTTTCAAATAGGAGATGACAAGCCTAACTGCAATTTTAAGTTCAGTTAGGAAAAAAAAAACATTTTAAGTGTTTTTGGTTATGAGAGAAGATTTTGGCATTGATTTTTTTCCATTAACTTTTAAATCCACGTGTATTTTTTAGTAAATTTAGTTCATATGATCTTTATTTATTTACACTTAGCTCCCTAAAATGTGTGGTTAGCAATTTGATGACTAAGCGCCTTCTAATTAGCCTGTCTCAGATCCAGAAAGTCATGTGCTGCCAACACAACCAGAGTGAAATTTAGCTGACACAACTTTGGATACAAATTGAAGAAGCCATAAAATTTAAGCCCATTCCAAACTTAGTGATAAAAGTTCTCTTGTTCCCCAAAAGTTACAGACAAAACAAGTTCCAACTCTGAAGTACTTTACAAATTTCCCTGCAAACATGTGTTGAGCAGATCAACGGCAGTGGGTCAGCCGCCTTCCATGTTGTTCCGTTTCCATGACTATCGGGACTTGTTATTGATCATGGAGAGTACTGCTTCCCAAGAGGTCTGCACCCCTGCACCCCTAGAAGAGTCCTGGGGCCCAGTCAAGAAAGCCATCAAGCTGGCCATTTTCCAGAATGTAAACCACACCACTTAGAGCAGTGGATACAGTAGATAGCATGTTGATAGCATGTTTCTCCTTCACAGGATAAGATGATGTTAAGTGTGGTAGGAAATTTGAAATCATCTTACTCAATCCTTCATACCACTAATGTGTCGGGGGGGGGGGGTTTGTTTGTTTTGTTTTTTTAGACAGAATCTCACTATGTCACCCTGGGTAGAATGCTGTGGTGTCACAGCTCACAGCAACCTTAAACTTTTGGGCTTAAGCAATTCTCTTGCCTCAGCCTCCCAAGCAGCTGGGACTACTGGTGGCTGCCACAATGCCTGGCTATGTTTTTGTTGTTGTCATTGTTTTGCAATTGGGCTGGGTTGGAACCCACCAGCCCTGGTGCATGTGGCCGGTGCCCTAACCGCTGAGCTATGGGCGCTGAGCCTACTAATGTGTTTTAAAAGGTAGTTTTGACATTCTATGTATATAACCTTTAAAATTATGATGACATTGGTCCAGGTACAAATTTGAGTATAAACCTTAAGGCACATATGGAAAAGACGGAACATTTTCTAGGGAAATCTATGGGTTCTTATTTGTGAGTTTCTGCTCTTGCAAAGAAATTATAAATAAATAACTGAAAACTAAAATTATTTGGTGAAAAAATGAATTAAACTAGTTTTATATAGTCTTGAGGGATAAACATCTAGGATTTCCTTAAATGTATTATAAAGAGTGATAGAAGTATCAGAGTACATAAAATATATATTTTATATACAATTTTATTGATACAAATTTTAAACATTTTCTATATATACATATGCCAATTTTCTGTGAGCCAATGTTGCATAAGTCATATGTTTAAAATAAATACTAAAAATATGACTTACATAACTAAATGTTTATGTATTAAATTTCTGCATAAGCATACTTTTTTAAATTTAAAGATATTTACCTATCCAGGGTCCATGTATTCAGCAATGGTTGGAAAAAAAATAAATCCTTAACCAAAAGTTCTTTCCTTAATGTGTTCCCTGGTTAAAGGTTTGGACCACCACCTTTGTGTTACCTTGGGCACCTAACAAGTTAGGTACACAGATCTAAGGTAGCTCACCTATTGGTCTTTCTTTCTCCCACAAGTCTCTGATTATCTTACTCTATTTACAAGCTCTAGTCTTTAGTCATTGGGTTTCTACTAACTACTTAGCTGGAAGATGGCCTGTCAGGCTTGGACTAGTATTCTGACTCCTCACTCCCTCAAAAACCTATCTCTTTATGACACTCATAATCCCTCTAAGACATCTGGTTTTCTGGTTTGTCTTCCTCATATATATAATAGAGATGAAGTACAAATGTCAAAAGAGTGAGTGGCTCTTAACACTTTGTTTTTCCTATCTGTGATTCATTAATAAATATGCATTTCCTATTTAAAATCTCATTCTGTAGAAAATTCCTCATTCTCCCCCAAACCACTGGTGCTTTCTCTTCATCTACCCAAACTATACCCCATAATTGAAGATCTTACCCAAGCCTCGTCTATTATGGAAACCTCTCTCCTAATCCTCCAGCCATCTGGGATCTACTCAAACTCTAAACCTCTGTTGTGTACATTCTCTACCACCATCTCTAAGCCCACAGTGTGTACAAGCTCAGATTTACTCAACTTGGTCTTATCTTCCTGACTAAGGTAGAGACTACCAAGAGGAGAGAATTATGGCTTTATGCCATTTTCCTATTCTCACAGTAACCAGTAGACTGCAAAACCCAAAGTAGATGTTAAATACTCCTCAGTTAATATATTGATAAATATTACATTTTATTTCTACTTCACAAAAAGTTATCCATATCATTTATAAAAAGTCACAAACCTTGCAACAAAAATCACCTCTTGTAATAAGAAATAATTTTAGTTAACAAGCATTTAAATGCTGATCCCCACCTTCCAGAAGCTCACATTCTAATGAGAACAAGGCACTTCAGTAAATTAAGATGCAAATACAAAAAGTGCTTCCCAAAAAGACCAGGTCTACCACATCAAAGGCCAGAGAGTAAGGGACAACTCCCAGAGTTTTTCTAATTATGCAATCTAATGATTAACATCCCATACAACTTGCAGGATACAAATTCTAAACCAGTTTTTTTTTTTCATTTGTCTTTACTGTATAAAATCAGAGTGCTTTAAACTAATAAGATTCATAATTTATATTAAGGTTCACAATATAATTGAGGTTCACAATTATTGCCTATTGCAAAATAGGCGATAAAGGTAAGCAACGATTTAGAAAATAAAGAAACTAATGAAAATTATATTTGGGGAATGTAAATTTGGAAAATTGTATGATGTGAAATCATATTAATGCAAGCGTACTTAGACTTTTTTCAAAATAAAAGCCACACTCACCTGAAGCATCTGTCTACTTCAATCATGTTATTTACTGTGGTTTTGCTTTTTCATGCAGTGAAATTTCTTGTGCATATGCCTGGGGACTGGCATAGATTCAGTTGGCTTTCATCCAGGCCTATCTTTTGGTAAAAATTAGTGTAAGATGAAAACACTGTCTTTACTTATTTTGCAATCTTAATGTTACATGATAATGTCAAGATCTCACTGCAGATCAGTGTACACATCAAATGTGTGTCTTAAAACTCTTTGAACTTATTGTGAATGCTCCTTTTTACATCTGCCTCTCATTTTTCAGGATTTCATTATCCTTGTTATGTTTGTATAAAAATATGATAATTAGATTTCATTTTCTTCTAGAAGCAAGTGGAGTGGAGTTTTGATATAACTTTCTTTGAAATAAGTTCATCTGATAGGTAGTGGCTGGCAGTAGTAAAAATAAGTAAGACTTACATATCTGGGAAAGAAATTTAAAATAGTAACTTCAATAAAAAGCAGCCCAAGGAGGACATAGAATCAAGTATGAGATCTATAGAAGAAACAAGAAAAGGCATATAATCTCCTTTTTAGTTTTCTAACTTACAGTTGATAGTTGAAATGAAAATTATTATCATAATCTCTGATGGGGTTCTAAATGTATATAGAAGGAATACTTAAGACAATTTTAAATTGAGACGGAAAGAATTTAAAACCCATACAATTTTTATACTCCACTAAACTGATAAAATTATAAAATTAGTGGACTATGAGAAGTTATGTATATATAATGTAATACCAAAAGCAACTACTAACAGAACTACACAGAGCTATACTCACAAACACTACAGGCTCGGCGCCTGTGGCTCAAGTGGCTAAGGCGCCAGCCATGTACACCCAAGGTGGCAGATTCGAATCCAGCCCAGGCCCACCAAACAACAATGACGGCTGCAACCAAAAAATAGCCGGGCATTGTGGCAGGCGCCTGTGGTCCCAGCT
>NW_003852412.1:26579053-26654953 GCF_000181295.1 Otolemur garnettii
AAAAAAAAAAAAAAAAAAAAAAAAGAAAGAAACTACAGATAAATAAAAATGGAATTCTAAAAAAATGTTCAAGTAATCCACATAACGATTTAAAAAATTGAGTGAAATAAAAAACAGAGAGACCAAATAAAGCAAAAAATAAAATAGGCTTATGTTATAACATATCAATAATTGCATTAAATGTAAATTATCTAAATACACCAATTAAAAGAAAGAGATTGGTGGAGTAGATTATAGAACATGATCAAAAGAAGATAGACTAGTGACCAATAAGCATATGAAAAAATGCTCAACATCTGTAATCCTCAGGAAAATGGAAATCAAAACCACAATGAGATAGCACCTAACTCCAGTGAGAGTAGCTCTTATCAAAAAGCCCCAAAACAATAGATGTTGGCAAGGATATGAAGAAAAAGGAACACTTACACATTGTTGGTGGGACTGCAAGTTAGTACAACCTCCATGGAAAATAGTATGGGTATACTTTAAAGAGCTAAAAGTAGACCTAACATTTGATTATTGCTGGCAATCCCACTATTGGGTATTTACCCAAAGGAAAAAAGACATTCTATCAGTAAGACATTTGCACTTGAATGTTTATAGAAGCATAATTTACTATTGCAAAGATGTAGAAACAACCAAAGTTCCCACCAATATGTGAGTGGATTTATAAAATGTGGTATATATATATATACCATGAAGTATTTCTTAGCCATTAAACAAAAATGGTGATCAAGTATCTTTTGTAAAAACCTGGGTGGATCTGGAGAACATTCTTCTGAATGAATTATCCCAATAATGGAAAAACATATGCCACATGTACTCAATATCAAATTGGAACTAATTGATCAACATCTATGTGCACATATGGAAGTCAATACTTATCAGAAATTAAGCAGCTACTGGGTAGGGGATGAGTAAATTCATACTTGTTGAATACAATGCACACATTCTGGATGAAGGGCACACCTTTATATTTGACTTAAAGTATATAAAAACAAACTATGTTACTAAAATGTTTGTACACCCATACTGTTCTGAAATAAAAAAAATAAAAAATAAAAACATGACCAAATAGTAAGTTGTCTAAAAAACCTCACTGTGACTATAACAATGTAGGTAAGTTGAAAATAAGGATGGAAAAAAGATACAGCACATCAATATTAATCAAAATAAAGTAGGAATGACTACTTAATATTGATTAAAGTAGACTTCAGGTCAAAGAAAATTACCAAAGACAATGAAGGACATTATGTAATATAAAAAGGATCAATCCTCCAAAAAGATCCTGCAATCCTAAATGAGTATGTACCAAACACCAAAAGCACAAAATGTGTGAAACAAAACTGGTAGAACTAAAACAAGAACTAGAAAAATACACACATATAGTTGGATACTTCAACACTCGTTGGAAAAATTGATAGAAGAAGACAGAAAATCAACAAGAGTATAGAAAAACTCAACAACATCATCAACCATAAGAATTTATTGATTTGTTGGACACTTCACCCAATAATGGCTGAACACACATTCTTTTCAAGTGCCTGTGGATTATAAACCAATGTAGATCATACTCCAGGCTATAAAATAGACTTCAATAAATTGGATAAAATTAGAGCGTGTTTTCACATCATAATAAACTCAAAGTAGAAATCAATATCAAAGTAGATAACAGGAAAATCTCTAAGCACTTTGAAACTAAACAACACACTTTCTATTAATCCCTGGATCAAAAGGGAAGTCAAAAAATACACTAAACTGAAAGACAATGAAAATACAACATATCAAAATTTGTAAGTGAAGCCAAAGCCATGCTAAGAGGGAAATTCATAGCATAAAATTGGTGCATTAGAAAAGAGTAAATCTCAAACAATAATCTAAGCTATCAATTCAAGAACCTATAAAAGAAGAGAGAAATAAATATGAATGAGACAGGAAGAAATCCTAAAACTAAGAGCAAAAGAATGAGAATGTAAAGCAGAAAGATATTTAAGAAAACCAATGAAACAGAGAGCTATTTCTTATAAAAATTCAATTGAATTGATAACCCTTAAGTAATGTTGACCAAAAAAAAAGATGCAAATTATTATTAGGAATGACACAGAAAAATACCATTACAAACTTCTGGAAACATTGAAAGGATAAAGAAATACTACAAATGATGATTCTACACACATAAATGGGATAACTTAGATAAAGTAGTCCAATTCCTCAAAAAACACAAACTGCTACAACTTATTCAATATGAAAGATAATTTGAATAGTCATAACTTAAAGAAATTAAATTTGTAATTTAAAAACTGCCTCCCTAACCAGTTCTTTCAGTCTCATGTTTTCATTAGAGAATTCTACCAAAATTTCTGGAATAATTTATAGACAGGTGATGTCAGCAAGAGAGTGGAGCAAGAAGACTTGGATCTTCCTTCCATGATGAACACACTAATTCAGCAACTATTCCTGGGCAAAGTCCTTTTGTGAGAAATACAGAAACTAATTGAAAGGCTCCTGCACCCTAGACAACCATGAAACAGACCCAATGAGTAGGGAATTTTAGGTACCCTGTTGGCAAAATCCTTATTTCTAACACAGTATTTTAAAATTGGTAATTGACCCAGAAGCTCACTGCTTCTCTGAGGGGAGTGAAAGAGTTAGTTCTCATGCTCAGTGCCCCAACTTCTACAGGGACTCCGCAGAGGACTGGATTCTGTTTTGTTTTGCCTGTCTCACATCACTGAAAGGTCCAGCATAATCTTGCTGCAAGGGGTAGAAGAGAGACTACAAAAGCTTAGGCTAGTAGTCACCACCACCCTTCCCACCAGTTCAGCACAGAGAAAGTAGACCGGAAAAAAAAAAAAATCAAAACAAAAACCACAGCCACCAGATCAATTTCTCTACGGGGAGAGAAACAACTGGTTTGTGTATCTAATGCCCCAACTTTTCCAGAGGATGCCCCCCCAAATTGGCTTCTGCCTCACCTGATTCAATGACTGATAGGACCTGGCATACCTTAAATATCAAGGCATGGCAAAAAACATAATAATTTGGACCAACATGAAGATTTGTAAGTCCCACACAATCTCTGACCATGTTTACCTGAGGGCGTCATCTCCTGTACAAGGCCAGTTCATGAGCATTGAGAGAGAAGGCTGCTTTGTCTAATGCACAAATACCACCCTATAGACTTAAGGCAAGGAAGAGGAAGAAATAGGCAAATATGCTCCAAATTTCTCACAAGGAATTCAAAATTACCAGCATAAAAATGCATACTAAGGTTAGAAAAATGAAATCATGCATGAACAAAGTAAGAATTGCAAAAAAAAAAAAAAAGATAGAAAATATTAAAAAGTGTAAACAGAAATCAAGGAGCTGAGGAATATAATAACTAAAAAAAAAATTTTCCAATGGAGTTCAACAGCATACTGAACCAAGCAGAAGAGATCATCAGTGAACTCAAATACAGATAACTGGATATTATTTAATCAAAGAAACTAAAAAAATAAATGAAAAAGTGATGACCTCTTAAGGGAATTACAGAACACCATGGAGCAGACCAAAGCACACATTATGCTAAAAAAAAGAAAAGAAAGCATCAGAAAACTTATTCAAAGAAATAATGGATGGAAACCACCCTAAATCAGCAGGAGAAAAGGGATAAACTATAAATAGAAGGAAAATATCTCAACATAATAAAGATCATATTTGAAATCCCACAGCTGATATCATACTCAATGGAGAAAAACTGACAACTTTTCTTCTCAGACGAGGACTGCTACAAGGATGCCCATTCTCACACTTCTAGTCAAGACAGTACTAAGAAGTCCTGGCAGAGTAATTAGGTAAGAAAAATAAACAAAAGTAATCCAAATCAGAAAGGAAGGAGTAAAATTGTCCTGCTTTGCAAATGACATTACCTTATACAGAGAAAACCCTAAAGACTTAATTTAAAAACAGTTTGAACTCATAAAATAAATTAGCAAAGTTGCAGGATACACTAATTATCAGAGAAACATAAATCAAAACTAAAATGAGATATCACATAACACCTATCATAATGGTTAGTACCAAAAAATAAAAAGATAACAAGGGTTAGAGAGGATGTGGAGAAAGTGAAACCTCACAGACTCATACTGTTGGTGTGGATGCGAAATGGTGCAGCCACTATGGAAAACAGGGTGGAGATTCTTAATAAAAACTAAACATAGAACTAACATATAATCCAGCAATCCCACTTCTCAATACTTATCCAAATGAATGAAAATGAAGAACTGGAAGAGATGTCAGCACTCCCATGCTCACTGCAGCACACTATTTGCAATAGCCAAGAGGTAGAAACAAGCTAAATGACCATGAAGAGATGAATGAGTAAAGAAAGTGTGGCATATACATGCAACGGAATATTATTCAGCTTTAGAAAAAGAAGAAAATTCTGTCATCTGTGACCACATGAATGAACATAGGGAATAATATAATAAGCAAAATAAGCCAGCAGCAGAAAGATGATTCCTATGTGATGCCAGCAAAGTAACCATCTAAAATTTAAAATAATCAAATTCACAGAATTGAAGAGTGGCATGGTGGTTGCCAGGGGGTAGAGGGAGGAGAAAACGTGGAGTTGCTAATCAACAGGCATAAAGTTTCCATTAAGATAGATGAACAAGCTCTAGAGATGTGCTATACAACATTGTTCAATACTGTATTATAAGTAGGAAAATTTCATGTCAAGTGCTGTTACTGCAATAAAATAAAAATTGTTTTAAATAAAAAATATTCTAAAAGCTTTTACAATAGGACTAGGGGGGAGAAGAATTAACTCCAATTCTACACAGTCTCTCTTAAAAACTAACAGAGAACTGAATACTTTTGATTCCTTATATGAAGTATTACTGTGACACCCAAGACAAAGACAATATAAAACAAAAAAAGCAGAAAAGAAAAAGCTTTATAGATTTTAAAGGAAGAAATTAAAATGCTCTTATTTGCAAATAATATGATTGTCTATACTATATATAAACAATCACAAGGAATCTTAAAAAAAACTTCTAAAAGTAATAAATGAGTTCAGCAAGGTTCAGGAATACAAAATAAACAGAAAAATCAGTTGCTATATATATATAAAATATACAAGCATATATTTTTATGTGCTAGCAATGAACATGTGAACACTGCAATTAGAAATAAAATACTGTTTACAGTTGCTCAGAAAAATGAACAAAAATGTACAAGATTTATATGCTGACAATGACTCAACACTAATCAAAAAACATCTAAATAAATGGAGAGAAATTCCATAAGGATGGATTGAAAAACCAACATAAAAAACACATCAATTCTCTCCAAATGTGTTACTATCAAACTTCCAGCAAGATTTTTTTGTAGATGTAGACAAGATCATACTAAAATGTTTGCAGAAAGCAAAAGAAAATAGAATAGCTAGGATAATCTTTATAAAGAAAAATAAAGTGGAAGACATTATTCTGCCCAATACTAAGTTTTTCCATATAGCTACAGTAATCAAGATGACGTGGTGTCAATGGAAAGATAAACATAGATTAGTGGAACAAAATGAAGAACTCAGAAATAGCCTACATGTAAATACTCAGCTGACTTTTGGTGAAGGTTCAAAACATATTCAATGAAGAAAAGATAGACTTGTCAATTGGTGCTAGACATCCATAAGCCAAAAGAAAGAAAAAATTGTGACATAAACCTTATTATTCTTATACAAAAATTAATTCAAAATGTATAACAAGCTTATATGTAAAACCTTTTGCCATAAAACTTTTAGCAAAAGACACAGAAGAAAATATTTGAGACCTACGGCTTACTAGAGAGTTCTCAGACTTGATACCAAAAGTTTGTAATCCATAAAAGGAAACCTTGATAAATCAGACTTCATGAACATTTAAAACTTTTACTGTGCAAGAGATCCTATTAAGATAAATACAAGAAAGCTACAGAATGAGAAAAAAATTTTGAAAACGACATAGCCAACAAAGGAATCATGTTAGAATATACATATATAAAACTCTCAAAACTTTCAAATAAACAATAAACAATCTAGGTAGGAATAAAAGACATTAAAAATCATTTCACCAAGGATAATATGGAAATGGCAGATAAAAGCATGAAAAAATGTTCAACCTCTCTAGCTATTTTATAAAAGTACATCAAAACTACAATGACATGCCATTACACACCCATCAGAATAGGTAAAAGAGTTTTTTAACTAGAGAAAATACCAGATTCTGGAAAGGATGCAGAGACACTCGATCACTCATATACTGTTGGTGAAAGTATACCAACAGTAGACCATAGTAACTAAAATACTACATTCTAGAAAACAGTTTAGAAACTTTTTTAAAAACATGAAACTTCCATAAATTCTACCAATTGTAGTCTCAGGAAATTATTTCACAAAAAGGAAGACTTATGTTCACACAAAACTCTATATGTGACTATATGGCTTATTATATCCTTATTCACAACAGCCAAAAAAACTGGAAACAACTCATATGTCTTTCAATGAGCATATGTTTAAACAACCTGTGGTATATCCTACCATGGAATACTATTCAACAATTAAAAAGTAGCAATCTATTGATACCAGAAACAACTTGAAAGACTCACAAGGAAACTATACTTAGTGGGGGGAAAAAATGCCAATCCAAGAAGGTCATCTACTGCATGACCTTCTTATTTGTGTAATGATTTTGAAATGCTTAACTTATATAAATGGAGAATAGGCTAGTGGTTATCAGAGTTAAGAAGAGAAATGAAGCAGTTGAAGTAGCTGCAGAAGGGCAACATGAAAAATCTCCCTAATGGTGAGAATGCTCTATATCTTGACTACTATAGTCCTACCTCCCATCCTGGAAGGATATTTTCCAAGATACCTATTGAATGCTTGAAACTGTGGTTAGTAATCTACAATTATTCCAAAATTAAAAATTTAATTTTTAAAAATAGCCCAACATAATGGTTGGCATCTTTTCTAAAAAATAAAATACCAAGAGAAAATAAAAATCATAAAGAAGAGCTGTGCCCAGCACCATTCTGAAAGTCCAGCCTTCCCCTACCACTTTCCCCCAGGGTCTGAATCATGCTACTGCTGGGACAAGGAGAAAGAAGGGCCTTGGCCCATTGTGCACCTCATGGACAGATACCACAGCCACTGCTGAGGGACAAGGGTGCATCCAAACTGCATGTCCCACTGTTATCTACCTGTCTACCTCCACTGCTTTACCTGGTGGTAGGCCTGCAGCAGAGCCACCCTGCCTCTCCCTGAGCATGGTAACTTCAGCCTGGCACCATTCCAGGGGCCCAGCCCCTAGAGGTCTGCATTTTGTTCTGGAGCCACCACCACTGCTGCTGCCATAGGCCAGGGAAGGACCAGGAAGGTCAAACCCTTTTGCACACCCCAAAGACAAATTTCATCACCACTGTTGCAGGACTCAGGCAAGACTAGACCATGTGCTCACAGTTGCCTACCTCCACTGCTCCCATTGAGAGGAGCCTCCCTCTCAGTGGCAGTATAGCCACTCTGCCCCCACCTGAGCATTCTTGCAGCAGTCAGGGAAATTGCTTTCCCTTCTCTTTTACAGCTACTGCCTTAACCCAGGGAGCCTGAGCACAACTTTTCTATCCCCGTCCTGGTTTAGTCCTCCCAGGATTCAACCATGCCTTCTAGGGGCTTGGAGATTGAAGATTGTCAAACCTAGTCTACTACCACTGGCACCTGAATACTCCTCCCCATGACTGAGGTCAGGCCAACTCAACTTGCAGGCAACACCACAGCTGATATCCACATATGCACACTGAAAGTGGGGGCTTCCTCTCCCTTTCTACACAGAACAGTAGAATTATTGCAGAAGAAAAGAGGAAAGCTACAAAATTGTCTGGTTTAGGCTGAAGGAAAAAACTCAACCTCAAAATCATCTTGGCAGAGAGTCAGGGAAAAAGTATTTTCTGTGACTCTCAGCAACACTATAACCTATAGATAGACAATAGTGTCTAAGTGAACTGAAAGTCAAGAGCCCTGGGAAAGGAATGTAATTGTGAATCAGATGTGATTTCTGCCAGTCTATGATGTGAAGCTGGTGTAGCCCCTCGTCCCCAGAGACCTCAGTGCAATTCACCAAAAGCTCCCCACCACTCATATCAGGACTGAAATCTGTGCTCATCATTTGGAGTACCTATGGGGCAAGCTTGGTGGGCCACCAGTAGATTAGCTATACAAAAGATGCTCAAAGAAGTGCTAAACATGGAAAGAAAAGGATGATGTTCACCATTGTAAAATCACACAAAAGTATAAAACTCATGGATCTTATAAAGCAGGGGTCCTCAAACATTTTATACAGGGGGCCAGTTCACTGTCCCTCAGACAGTTGGAGTGCTGGACTGCGGGCCCCAAAGCAAGTTGGCTGCTAAGCAGGACAGGCAGCAGCAGCAAAAATACCCAGCAGGCTGGATAAATGTCCTAGGCGGGCTGCATGTGGCCCGCAGGCCGTAGTTTGAAGATACCTGCTATAAAGCAATGACACAGTTGAGACTACAAAGCAACCAGGTAACAATTAACATTATGGTAGGAAAAAAATTTCACATACCAATATTAACCTTGAATGCAAATGAACTAAATGCTCCACTTAAAAGATATAGACTTGCAGAATGGAGTTAAAATAAAAATCCAACCATATGCTGCTTACAAAAAACCCACCTAACAGGAAAAGATATTTACATACTCAGACTAAAGAGGTGGAAAAAGATATTCCTTGCAAATGGAAACTGAAAGAAAGCATGAAATAGTTATACTTATATCAGATAAAATAGACTTTAAATCAAGAAAGAAAAAATAGCTATACTTATATCAGATAAAATAGACTTTAAGTCAACAATAGTAAAAAAAAAAAAAAAGAAGAAGAAGAAAAAGACAAGGAAGGTCATTATGAATGATAAAGGGATCAGTTGAAAAGGAAGAAGCAACAATCCTAAATATATAAGATGCATCTAACACTAGAGCACCCAGATTTATAAAACAAATACTGCTAGATTTAAGAAAAGAGATACACAATAATATAATAATAATGGGGGACTTTAACACTCCAGTGACAGCATTCAACAGATCATCAGGGCAGATCAATGAACAATCTTTGGGCTTACACTGGACTCTAGACCAAATGGACCTAATAGGCACTTACAAAACATTCTATCCTTCAGCCATAGAATTTAAATTTTCTTACCTGTACATAGAATAGTCTCCAAAATAGACTATAACCTTGATCTCAAAGCAAGTCTTGTGAATTTTTTAAAAATCAAAATTACATCAAATATCATCTTAGACCACAGTGGGATAAAACTAGAAATCAATAACAAGAATTCTCAAAACCTTACAAATATATGGAAATTAAATAGCCTTTTCCTGAAGAATCTTGAGTAACTGGTAAAATTAAAGCAGAAATTCAAAAACTTTTGGAAAAAAGTGAAAACAGAGACATAATATACCAAAACCTCTGGGATACAGTAAAAACAGTTTTAAGAGAAATGTTTATAGCATTTCATGCCAACAACAAAGATTTCAGACAAACAAAGATTTCAGATGAACAGCTTAACATTACACCTCAAGGAACCAGTAAAACAAGAACTAACCAAACCCAAGCCAGCAAAATAAAAGAAATAGCAAAGATCAGAGCAGAAGTAAATGGTATTAAGATCAAAAAAAGAAAACTCCCCACAAAGAATTAGTAGAATATAAAGTTGTTTCTTTGAAAATATAAAAATAAAAACTGCAGACTGCTAGCTAGATTAACCAAGAAAGAAAGAAAGTTCAAATAAACATACTCAGAAATAATAGTTAACATGACAATTGATACCACTGAAATAAGAAAGATTGCTATGAGATTACTATGAACATCTATACATGTACAAACTAGAAAATCTAGAGGAAATGGATAAATTCCTGGAAACATGTAACCCCCCCCCAAAAAAAATTAAAGTAGAAGAAATAGAAATCCTGTACACACCAATAATGAGAAGCGAAATTAAATCAATAATTTTAAAAATCTCCCCAAAATAAAAAGTCCAGGACCAGACAGATTCACAGCCAAATTTTACCAGACATAGAAAGAAGAACTAGTATCAATCCTAATGAAACTGCCCCAAAAAGTGGAGGAGGAGAAACTCCTCTCTAATTCATTCTACCAAGCCAATATTACCCTGACACCAAAGCCAAGCAAGGATACCACAACAACAACAAAAAAGAAAACTACAACCCAATATCCCTGACAAACATAGATGCAAAAATCCTCAAGAAAATGCTACCAAACTGAATTCAATAGCCAATCTAAAAGATAATACATCACAATAAAGTAGGCTTTATTCCAGGGATGCAAGGATGGTGCAACATGGGCAAATCAATAAATGTGATTCACCACATTAAGCAGAATTTTTTTTAAAAAAAACATATAATCATCTCAATGGATGTGGGAAAAGCATTTTATAAAATTCAGTATTCTTTCATGACAAAAATCCTCAACAAATTATGTGTTGAAGGAACCAACTACAAAATAAAAAAAGTCATGTATAACAAACTCACAGCCAATATCATAATGAATGAGGGAAAGTTGAAAGCATTTCTTGAAAGAAATAAAATGTGACAAGGATACCAACTTTCACCACTCCTGTTCAATATAGCACTGGAAGTCAAGTCCTAGCTAGAGCAGTCAAATAAGAAAAAGGCGGGGGAGGGGGGACGTGCAGAGCATCCAAATTGAAAAACGGAAAGTCAAATTATCACTGTTTTCTGATAATATGATCTTATACCTAGAAAGCCTGAAAGTCTCCTCTAATAGATTTCTAAGTTTGATAAATTATTTCAATAAAGTTTCAGGATACAAAATCAAAGTACAAAAATCAATAGTATTTCTATATACCAATAACAATCAAGCTGAGAACCAAATCAAGAACCCAATCCTATTTACAATAGCAAATAAAATAAAATACCTAAGAATACTTTTAACAAACAAGATAAAAGATCTGTAACACAGAAAAGTATAAAACACCAATTAAAGAAATCATAGATGACACAGAAGGAAAATCATCACATGCTCATGGATCAAAAGAATCAATATTATTAAAATGACCTTACTATCCAAATTAATCTACAGATTTGATGCAATTCCACCAAACTGATAACATCATTTTTCACAGAAGTAGAAAACACAATCCTAAAATTCACAACCCTAAAATTTCTATGGAACCAAAAAAGAGCCTGAATAACCAAAGCAATCCTAAGCAAAAAGAACAAAGCAGGAGCCACTGCATTACCTTCAAGGAGGTACTACAAGGTTATAGTAACCACAAAAGGGTGGTACTCATATAAAAATAAACACATATATTAATGGGACAGAGTAAAACCCAGAAATAACACCATATACCTATAACCAACAATCTGCAACAAAGTAAAAAAAAATACACACTGGGGAAAGGACACTCTATTAATTAAATGATGCTGGAAATATTGGATAGCCATACACAGAAGAAAGAACTGGACCCATATCTCTCTTCTTATGCAAAAATTAACTCAAGATGAATTAAAGACTTAAATAAAAAGCCTGAAACTGTAAAAATCTCAGAAGAAAAACTTCTGGACATTGGCCTAGACAAAGAATTTATGACTAAGTCCTCAACAGCAAATGCAACAAAAACAAAAATAGAGAAATGGGACTTAGATAAACTAAAAAGCTTCTGTACAGCAAGTGAAATAACCAACACAACAAACAGACAACCTACAGAAGGGGAGAAAATATTTTCAAACTATGCATTACACAAAGAGTTAATATCCAGAATCTACAAAGAACCCAAACCACTCAAGGATAAAAAAAAAAAAAAAAAAAGGAAATAACCTCATTAAAAAGTTTTCAAAGGAGGGCAGCGCCTGTAGCTCAAAGGAATAGGGTGCCGGCCCCATGTGCCAGAGGTGGTGGGTTCAAACCCGTCTCAGCCAAAAACTGCAAAAAAAAGTGGGGAGGGGGTCAAAGGACATGAACTAACATTTTTCAAAAGAAGACATACAGGTAGCCACCAATCATATGGAAAAGTGCTAAACATCACTAATTATCAAAGAAATACAAATTAAAACCACAGTGAGGTATTATCTGACACCAGTCAGAATACCAATTACTAAAAAGTAAAATAATCAACAGACGTGGAGAAAAGAGAATGCTTATACACTTGTGATAGGAATGTAAATTAATATAACATATTAATATATAAAATATATATAAAATATAAATTGTTTTCCCAATGGAAAACAATATAACGATTTCCCAGGGAACTAAAAATAGATCTATCATTTTATCCAGAAGCCCCACTACTAAGTGTCTACTCAAAGAAATCATTACATAAAGAGGATACCTGCATTCATATGTCTATCACAGCACTATTCACAATAGCTAAGACATAGAAGTAACGTAAGTATCCACAAATAGATAACTAGATAAAGAAAATGTGCTACGTGTACCATGGAATGCTACTTAGCCATAAAAGAGATTCAAATAATATCTTCTGCAGCAACGTGGATGGAACTGGAGGCCATTATCCTAAGTGAGGTAATTCAGAAAGTCAACTACCACGTGTTCTCACTTATAAATGAGAGCTATCCAGGGGCTACCCATGTGTATACAGAGTGAAAGAATAGACACTGGAGACTGCAAAGGATGGGAGGGTGAAGGATGAAAATTTACCTAGTGGGTACAATGTATTCTGTTAGGGTGATGGATGCACTAAAAGCCCAGATTTCATCACTGCACAATATATCCACATAACAAAACTGCATTTGTACCTCCTACAGCTATAAAAATAAAAAATATTATAATCATAAAAAAGGAAAACTATGCTTCTTCCTTCCTCCTTCCAAAATATCTGCCTATTCCCAAATATAAAATGGGAATTAAATCGAAAGCATTAAAAGAAACAATAAACACAAGTAAAAAGGAATCTCAAAGTTTGCATTTTGTCACATATATAATAAATTTTAAATATAGGTAATTTTGTATAGCTAATGATGGAATAAGTCAGTAATGCAAAAAGTAAAGAATATAACTAATCAACATAAATTTACACTGAAAAATGTGTAAAAATATAAAGATAATAGATTTTGAATTTTCAAAATTCACATTCTCAAATTTTACTGGGTAAAATTTATCATCACTTATAAATGATTTATCCCTTATCATTTTATAAGTGATAAAATGTGACAAGGAAAGTTGGTATCCTTGTCACATTTTATCACTTATCTCAAATTAAGTGTTTATTCAAGATAGCCACTATTTAAGTAAACTTATATGATTTGTTTCCATTAAACTATGCAACCATTTTAAATAGGAAAGATGAAAACCAAAGCAAAAATTAATTTAGTCTAATATAATCTGCATTTCTAAAATAGTGCAAAAATTTTTCACACTGTATGTGTATATACTGTGATGTATATATGTACATCGTATAACCATGTCTGCATTTCCAAAAAACATGCAATTTCAGTCCAGGTCATATTGTACCAAACCAATCTCAGACTAAATCGTTGTAAAGTTAAATCGGAAAATGAATGACCTAACTCTGGTCTTGTTGAGGTAAGATAGAGATGAGAAATAGAGATGGAGAGAGAGGGAGAGGAAGAAAAGGAGGAAAACATTGAAGGAGAGAGAGTGTGTAACATCATTAAAGACCAGAATGGTACTGGATAGAGATCATCATAGTGCCCTCAGAGCCTAGATGTGTAAGAGCAGAGTAAATGCTGCATTGATATGTACTGATCATTCTGGTATATGCTCAATAAATACATGCTTTGCACTATGCCTGCCCCCTAAGTGGGCAGGAATATAATATGTTCCCTGGGAGTACAGGCTGCTCTGGAAGACATAGTGAAGAGCAAAGGGAACATTGACCTGAAATGCCCAACCCACCCAATAAAGGAATGTGGATCTATGGATGTCAGATTTCACCTGTACCTCCAAGCAGACAAAGTATTGGTCCTCATGAATAAGAGTAAGGACGGGAGGGAGACACAGGCAGCGTTGCTCTAATGCTGTTCATTCCTGGGAAACATAGAAACAGGAGGAGCAGGGTTCCCCAACAGAGCTTACCACACTTATGAACATTTATTTCAGTCAAATCAGAAGTAAAGGCTTTTGCTGAGATGGAGGATGGGGTGAAAACACTACTATAGGAATGGTGATAGACAGCAAAAACATCACGAGCGGTCATAAAATGAGAAAGCATGACTCTGTACAGATCCAGTTAGAATGGTTTTGTGATTTTCAATAACAACATTCAACAGTCCAGCTGTGTGATGAGAGAAACAATACAGTAAGGATAAACATAGGTGGAGAAATTCATTGATTCATTGATTCTTTTTGCATTTGCATAGATTTAAAGATATATGATAACATGCCAACTAATTAGAAATATTAACATATTGAATCCTCAGTCTTATCCTCCTGCAGACAGGTGGTGCAGCACAGCTGTTAAGAACAAAAGCTCCATAGACTGATAGTCCTACATTTGAATCCAGTCCCTACTCTAATTAGCAGTATGTCCTTGGGAAAATTATTTAATTGTACTATATATTGTACATATAATTGTACATATCCTTTAAACTAATTCTGAGAATTAAATAAGATAATACATAAGGCATTTTAACACAGTGCTCATAAGTGCTGAATAAATATTAGATAATAAATAAGGATAGAAAGAACTTGGCACTCACAAGAATAAGCACTATTTGTTTTATAGCTTATTAGATCAAAGGTTATGAAACTAGCATGTATGACAATTTATAATTAAATATAATTTCCTTCTTTATTGCTTATTCCCCATCAAGAGTATAGAATTGGCTCAGCACCCATATCTCAGTGAGTAGGGCACTGACCACATGCACTGAGGCTGGCCGGTTCGAGCCCTGCCCGGGCCTGCTGAACAACAATGACAACTGCAACCAAAAACAAAACAAACAAAAAAGACTATAGATTCCATAATGTCAGAGATCTTCTCCATTTTGGCCAATTATTGCCCAAATACAATACCCAATATAATGTACATAGTAATTAATTAACCAGTTAATTAGTTTGAATAAGTACAATAGTAAGCTAAGATAGTTATCTCAAAAATACTTTATTATTAACTTAACTTTGTGTTTCCAGGTCACTGTACAAGTTATTACACTGATTAAAAATAAATAATATAAATAAGAGATCAATTAAAACTTATATTTTGATAGTTAGATTCCTTTCTTTCCCCAAACAAAAGATATGCAGCCATCTCCATGAACAGCCATGAACAGCAACTACTGTAAATCAAGATGGATCCTAAGGATGAATTCAAGAAATAAACTTAAGGAAAAATAGCTGGACTCTCCATGGCTCTAAGAACAGCCATCTTAGTTCTGTTATCTGTCCACCTCTTCAAGGGCTTTTCCCTCCTGGGCCCACAGAAATCTCATCTTCTTCCACTGGCCAGATCAGGCAACGACAGTTCCCACAGTGCGAGCTGCATCTGTGCACCTGTTTTCTTATCACCACAACCTTTTCCATTGTCATCCAGAGCTGCTCCCTCTTCCTGTTTACATTCCCTGCCTCCATCCCTAATTTATATCTATAATCACCAATTTGACTTCCCTCTACCATTTGACATCTCTATTAAACACCTGAATCCTCTATAATCTTCACCAAACAGTGTCATAAGTAACATAGAAAGTGGTCATCTCTTACATTTGTCTTGAAATAATTTATGGAATAGGTAGACAAATTTGTGTTTGGTTGAGTTATCACTTTTAGAGCACAGCTCCCAAAAGCAGTTTTTTGTTGTTGTTGTTTTCAAGACAGGGTGTCTTTCGTTGCCCAGGGGTAGAGTGCAGTGGCACCATCACAGCTCACTACAACCTCAAACTCCTGGGCTCAAGTGATCCTCCCACAGTGCTGAGATTACACAGGTGAGCCACCATGCCTGGCCTTCAAAAGAATTTTGTTAAGCAAACTGTGTAAAGGGCTACTGGATACCAAGTGGGCAAAAATAGATGAGACATGAAGTTGCTATCTACTCTGTTAATTCACATCATTGCCAAAAGTTTTTCACTTTTCAAGGCCATTTTTGCTTCTTTTTCTTTTAATAAATGAGAAAAGGCCCTCATACGTGTATCTTTTGCAAAGTGTTGTTTACTGGAAAGAATTCCTCAAATTTAACATTGTTCAAATGTTACCAATGCTTATTTGTTTACTTATATCTCTTTCTAGTAAACAGTAGTAAATAAAAATGGCTGAGGTGACCCCAAAGGCTTTGTGATTTGAACACTAAATGACAGTGTGACCTGGAGCTGGCCTCCTTGGTTCACAGGGAGTCCTACTGGGTTTTCAGTGGAGGCCCTCTGATCTATGCAGCTTTTAAAATACTTAGCTGGTAGAATTTAGATAATATTTGCTATGTATGTCCAGCTATTTTTCCTTCAGTTTATTTCTTGAATTCATCCTTAGGATCCATCTTGATCTACAGTAGTTGCTGTTCAGGAATAAAGTATGATGAATTTCAAGGATGTTTGTAAAGAAAGCCCTTTTTGTTTTTTACTTAAGTTCAGATTAATGTGAGGAAAAACAAATAATCAGGTCACAATACATGAACTTGTTAGGCAGAGTCCATCTTTTAGTTGTGTCCCACACACCCCTATATTGGGCCCATTAAGTGGGAGCACACCAATATTCCCTCCTTTCCCCCTCCTTCATTCAAGCTCCCTCCAATCTAAATTGAATTGCGGTTTACTCCTATGTTGGTGTGAATTAGATCGTCTACTGCAGTGGTTCTCAACCTTCCTAATGCCTCCTAATGCTTGACCCTTTAATATAGTTCCTCCATGTTGTGGTGACCCCCAACCATAAAATTATTTTCATTGCTACTTCATAACAGTAATCTTGCTACTGTTATGAATCATAATGTAAATATCTGATATGCAGGATGTATATTCATTGTTACAAAGTGGTCACAACCCACAGGTTGAGAACCACTGGTCTACTGGCTTCATTTTAGTAATGAGTGCGTTGGATATGATACCTGCTTTTCCATTCTTGTGATACTTTACTAAGAACATGTTTCAGCTCCATCCAGGTTAATACAAAAGATATAAAGATATACATATACCACAGCTTTTTAATCCATTCCTGGGTTGATTCACATCTTGATGATGGTGAATGGAGCCACAATAATCTACAACAAATGTCTTTATGATAAAATAATTTTTTCTTCTGGGTAGAGGCCTCCGAGTGGGATTGTAGGATCAAATGGTAGATCTAATTTGAGTTCTTTGCCAATTCTCCATTCTCCTTTCTAAAGAGGCTGTATGAGTTTGCAGTCCCACCAACAGTGTAAAAGTGTTCCCTTCTCTCCACATCCATACCAGTATCTGCCACTTTGGGACTTTGCGATGGCTAATCTTACTGGAGTCGGGTGATATCTCAGGGTGGTTTTGATTTGCATTTCCCTGATTAGGAATGATGAGGATTTTTTCATGTGTTTGTTTGCCATTCATGTTTGCCATGTATCTTTTGCAAAGTGTTGTTTACTGGAAAGAATTCCTCAAATTTAACATTGTTCAAATGTTACCAATGCTTATTTGTTTACTTATATCTCTTTCTAGTAAACAGTAGTAAATAAAAATGTCTTCTCCATAGAAGGTTCTGTTCATGTCCAGTGATAGATGAGATTGTTTGCTCTTTTGAAAAACCAAACAAAAGCATACACTGGGGAAAAGAACCTCTATTCAATAAATGGTGCTGGGAGAACTGAATAACCACATGTGAAAGACTGAAACTGGGCCCACAACTTTCACCACTTACAAAAATTAACTCAAGATGGATAAAAGACTTACATCTAAGACATGAAATGACAAAAATTCTATAAGTATGGGAACAACTCTTGAGGTTGTTGAGAATGTCAGCCTGGGGAAAGATTTTATAAAGAAGACTTGAGTGGCAATTGCAACAACAAAAATAAACAAATGGGACTTAATTAAACTGAAAAGCTTCTGCACAGCTAAGGACACAACAATTAAAGCAAATAGACAACCTTCAAAATAGGAAAAATATTTGTGTTACAAATCTGACAAAGGTGACACCTAGGATCTATAGAGAACTCAAATTAATCAATGAAAAAAGAAAGGCTTTTTTAAAGATAACTAGCCCTACTGCCTGAAATAATTTTTCCCTTTATTTATTATTAATTTTTGTGCTGAAATGAAGTCTCTGATGATAAAACAGAGAGGGTAACTTCCAAACGGTTGGTTTACTTCACCTTCAGCCAAATTTTCAAAATATTTGTAAAAATTTATTATAGGTGATTTAAATCCACATAGCTACTTGAGTAATATTATTTGGCCAATGACTGACAGAAAATGAAAGAGAGGAAAGAAGGGAGGAAGCAAGGGAGGGGGGGAGGAAAAGAAAAAAGAATAATGAGTTCACAAATAGCAAAAGTAAGGGTATTCTTCTCAGGTAAAGGCTCTCTCGTGGAATTAAGTGAATGAGTTCAATTTCATATGGCAGAAGACCACTCAAAGAGGAATTAGTTCAAAGACAGAGAGAAACATAGACAACATCAAAATGTCGGAGATAAATCACACTATTGTATGATGAAATACCCAGAAAAAATCAAGCACATGGCCTTTATAGAAAGGATGCTGATTCCTAAAAAGGCCATGAAGATCTCATCTATCTCAACTAGACTTTTTATTTCTTGAAGAGAAATTATAAACTTTAAAATTGAAGCTATCATTATCTTAGTGTTTTGGTCTTTGTAATGCTTATTACTTATATTATAAGACCCTGTCATAAGAAGTAAAATAGTCTTCTAGGAGGATGCTAGAGTATCACTAACCCAATTGGAACATAAACTGGCCCACTAGAACACTAGCAGTCTCAGTGAGACTATGTGTTTGTAGAAGGATTTGGGGGCTTATAAACAATAAACATTCTCAAATCCCTTAAGTAAGCATTCATGGACGTCCACTATGTGCAAAGCACCACACTGGGTACTTGGGGAGATAGCCGAGAACATTGCATTTGTCAAAAAGGAAGGGAAGAAATGAACACAAGTCATTTTAAAATAAGGCTGAATACAAACCAATTTGTTGGGGCTTTAAACAATGCACCAGGGGTGGAAACAAAGAAAGATGTATTTAGTTCCAGATTAGTTTCGGAATTAGGGGTGGTATTCAGCTAGAGAAAGAGGTTATTTACTGTTAGTCATTACTTAAAGAGTTTCTTTTGTTATAATAAAAATAAATGTCATCCCGAAGCTATCATGGGCATAAATAAATTATTTTAAAAAGTCAAAACCTGAGGCAAGCAGCTTCTTTTGGCTGGGAGCCTGAAGACTCTGAGGCAGACTTGAAATCAATCCAGACACAATTTTTTAGTCAGTGGTGGTGTTGCCTGGGTCACTTTGGCCAGTCAGGCTTCAATCAGCTTTTGGTGAACTGATCTGGTCACCTGGGATAAACCACAATTCCCATGACTATTGATGAGAAACCACTTATGTGTCCTCAACTCCCAACAAAAATGTCTCTGAGCCCACATGTGGCAACCATCACAGGAGCCACATAAGTGCCCTTTGTGAAGCTGAATCTTCTACCTATGTGCTATGAGAATATCCAGCACACTTTAAAAGATAATTTCACTCAGGATTTTTTAATCACATAAAATTTACATGAAAAGCTACTTCTCTAAATATTTAAAGGAGAATGCAATATAGAAAACACAAATTGGCTCGGCGCCTATAGCTCAACCGGCTAAGGCGCCAGCCACGTACACCTAAGGTGGCGGGTTCGAATCCCCAGCCCGGACTCGCCAAACAACAATGACGGCTGCAACCAAAAAAGGCCGGGCGTTGTGGCGGGCGCCTGTGGTCCCAGCTACTTGGGAGGCGGAGGCAGGAGACTCGCTTGAGCCCAGGAGTTGGAGGTTGCTGTGAGCTGTAATGCCACGGCACTCTGCCCAGGGGGACAGCTTGAGGCTCTGTCTCAAAAAAAAAAAAAGAAAACACAAATTTTGAGTTTGTCCTACTACCTTTCTCTAAGTACACTGCTAGCCCTTCTGTTTATCCCTTTTTCCCTGGAAAATAATCACCATAATTCCCAGGAGCCTTGTTTCTGCACAGGTTTTGAAAATAAAGTTTAAACTGGAAAAAAATTAAATTTGAGAAAATCAGTTGTCTAACATACCAATAAAAGCCAACAAGTAAATTTTAAGAAAAGCCCAAAAGCCTTCTCCTATTTTACTTAAGCACTTACTTTGCAGTTCTAACTGTAATGTAATAATTGCTGTGCTGATCCAAATATCAATTTGCCACCAGAATGCTGTGTTTCATTGCATGGCCACCCCCTCCTTAACAAGTACAAACTGATCTCAGCACTAGCCAGGCTTTGAAGAAGCGTGAACTGACTCGAAGGGAGCCTCCTTCCACCACTGCAGCAGCAAAGCATCTTCTGTCCCAACTGAGCGTCCACAAATTTTAAATTTCTTTGGAAGAATATGTTGCAGATACGCAAAAAAAAAAAAAAAAAATTAAGGCATCTGGAAGCCTTCTTGCCAAATGGTTAACTTTCTGGAAGTTTCCCCATTTAGAAGTAATTTCTGGAAAATTTCTTGATTAATACAAATCCGTGAACAAACTTAAAAATGATGGCTTTGTTAATGCTTTGGCACAATATGTTAACAACACTGCGAGAGCTGCCAAAACTCTGAGAGTCCTTTCATGCGGATTATGGTCTTGTTTACATATCCAGCTGTACTGAGGCCTTGTCCATGGTGGTAACCTAACAATGTTCCCAGTGGGGGTGCCCATTAGGGGAGGGGAGACTAACTGAAGTTTAGTTTGTTTAAATTGAGCAAGAATGCACAGCGGCACTCAGATCTTTGGGGAATGTGTTGGAAGCATACTCTTTCTGGGATCTGTTTTCATTTATCTAAGGGGGATGTTTGCATTGCTCAAAAATTGCAATACACAAACTTGCCATGCAAAATGCCTTCCAAATGTTTGCTGTGGTCTGCACAGAAGTGAGTAGAAAACACAAATAGTACTAGATTGAAGTAAAATGGTAAGTGGAAAAAGTAATTGGCCTTGATCATGTTTATTAATTAAAAACCCAATTCACTTTCTGTTATGTGTATGTGTGCTTGTATGCATAAAATCTAGATTACCAAGTATGACTATTTAAATTTGATAGAAACAATAAAACTCAATGAAGAAGTGAGTTTGGAATTGTGAGAAGATGGTTTCCACTAACAGGACGTTTGTGCAAATATTTTCTGTTTGTTGGTTTGCCCAGATGCATATACATGAGTTTCATTGAGGTTTTATTTTCCAGGTTCTAATGACAAAATAACAATTGCCTTTTCACAAAAAAAAAAAAAGTCAGAAATAGTTAACTACATGTTTTCTCATTTTTTGACAAATAATTTTAACAAGATTTTAGTTTTTAGATGTTACTAGCAAAGAAACAAAAACAAAGAAAATCAGGGATACAAATTGCCCCTAACTCTAACTTCTTGGCATTTTTGAAGTCTGTAAGTGAAAATAGTCCCTTCAGAAGAAACTTTCACTTTCTCTACTTTTATCTTTTCTGGGAGTAGAGAATGTAGAGCAGGCCCAGGAGCCCTCAGGCTGCTGCTGTAGCCTGACTCTGTTAAAGAAAGTTCTTCCCAAGTGTTTCCCGTCTGACACCAACAGAGGGGAGAAGGTGCTTCTTCTCTGTTCAAAAGCCTTAAGTTGATCTCCTGGATATCACGTAGGCCCAAATAAAATGCTTTGTGTAAAACTCAATGACTCACACAGTTTTTAATTTTGCAAATTATACTGTAAGTCAGTTTTATCAAAACAATTTTCATCAGAGAAACTTGTTTTTCAGTTTAATCAAAAAGTGAAACTCCAGTATCTGGCACATAATAGGCCTTCATCTATTCATGACATATAAAACTGATATTAGATGATTTGCCATCAATTTTTGTTGAATTAATTTTTTAAGTTCTTTTTAGTATTTTATATGCCTTAAAGCTGTCAGTTGAGGCACATTAGAAAATATTAAATACCTTGCTGACACAACATTAGTAAAAGTATTTATAATTCTGACAATATCAAACAGCCAAACCTGGAAATATTTAGAAACTGTTTAAGTTTCCAGAAGACAAGCCTGACTAAACCACTTAGAAGCAAGCTTGTTGACAGACTATTTTTAAAATTCTTCTAGGAAAAACACTGTGGAATTAAATAGAACAAAGAACAGATTGTTCCATGTGCCTATGGACCTATAAATAAAAAGTTTAATATCTAAATATTTCAGAGCATTGTATTCAGTATATAATTGTCCTTCATTGTGAAACATTCTCTTGCATTCAAAGTTTAGAATATATCCTCTAGCAACCATTTAATTTTTAAAGATAGTATTAAATATACTAAGTAAATCTTTCTTTAAGAGTACTCTCAATATCTAAAAGAAACTGTCAAATGTGCCCATACCCTGACAGTTGAATTTCCTTATAATGTTGTCCAATAGGGCTTCAGAGAATTAGTACCAAGGTGACCCGTCTGCACAGGTGAGCTACCACTTCTCCTCACTTTCATTGCTACATTGATTGAGACCAGGCCAGTTTCCTAAACCCACTAAGCATAGGGCGGGAAGGGGGTGACCCACTACCATCTCAGGGTTACTTAAGCATAAATTATTTCCCAATCCAATTTAATGTAATTATTTGATTCCCAAGGATATAAGCAGTATTGGTTATTAGAAAAACAAAACTCCATTTGATGTTTATAATATCATAATTAAAAAATAAGATAGATGTTTCAGTTTTCTAAAGGTGAACTACAGAATTTATTAACTCACTGGCATGACAGATTAATGAGCTACCTGGGATATTTTAAAGTACCTGTTAGATTATAGTCACACCACCTTTTAAATAATTCACTCTAAATTTGTCCAAACTACCACCTAACACTTAGTTGATAAAATTGATCAGATGATACCTTTGAAGCTGAGGAATTTGAGGGTATAAAATATGATGGTATGCTTGAAAGTCGCTGGGGACAAAATTTTACAATTTTGCCTTATAACATGACAAAACATCCCTGATAACATCCCTTTTTCTACCATTATTTTGTAAATGTTTTTCAAAATCCAGATTTTAAAAAAAGTAATCCTTTTTACGTGCTATTCTTTGACTTTTATTTTCTGAATCTGGAAGGATAGTCATTACATCGTTAGGATTCAAAACCATTTGGGAGGCAAAAAGAAGGTATTTTTTACCACAGTAGTGAATCATCTGTAGCTAAAGGCGGCCTTTGTTCTCCACGCCGGTGAGACTGCACTCTAATAGGCTAGTGGCTTCTACCAGAGCTTCCTGAAATATTCACGTAAACGATGGAAGATGCATGAGACGTGAAGGTGACACGCGCAGCTCCAGGAGGAAACTGATGCCCTGGCGCGCGCTAAGGAACCATCGTGGCGTCAGCGGCCCGCTCAGCCACGCGGCCGCCCGCCCAGCTGGAGGGCAGGTGGGGAGCAGCAGCTGTCAGCCCGAGCCGCAGGAAAGGGGACCATGTCTCTCTAGCTCACAGAAATAAAAATTGTTAATGAAAATTCCCAGGAACGTCCTCTGAGAGCTGCCTTCTTTCCAGGACTCTGACTTCCTTGAAACTCGGTTCTTTCTTCTGGCTTATCAGTTTCAAGGCAAGGAGTGACTCAGCCACCGCCTGGGAAGTGAACCAGAACAATCTCAGGTTAATTCACTTCTCCCAGCAACCCTGAAAGTTTCTTCGTTCAGAGATTTAACAATGAAATTGTTACTTATTAGTCCAAGTCAAAAATCTGCGCTTTAGTCGTTTCAAAACCATTTAATTACCTTTTTCTAAGGCAGTATATATGCCCCATTTGCCAAGACAAAAGAGCTATTATTCAAAGGAAAAAAATATTGCTGTAGCAAGCACAGTAACTTTTAATGTTTTCACTGCTGAACTGTCAAAATGTGAACATTCCCACCCTCTAAAAAAAAAAAGAAGAAGAAGAAAATTGAAAGTCTGGAACTATAATATAACCTTCACTTTCATAGTAAGAGGTTTCTAGAATATGACAAAGAAAACATAGCAATTTCAGCCAGGTCATAATTTAGTATAAAATAAAACAAGACATTTAAACCCAGGTAGGAAAAAAAGGTTGGAGAGTGGTAGAACTATCAAACTATGTGTGCAATTTCCTTGTGCTCAAATTGCATTTTCTCCCTTCAGTGTTACACCGAGCAGGGTCTTGCCCTCTAGATTAGAGACTTTTGCATTAGAGGAAACTAGGTTATGTCTTCCCCTGTCAGAGGCAGAAATTATGAGCTGGAGTGCATTTTAGCCAGTCACTCTGAAAAATGTTAGCCCAAGGGGGTAATAATTAGAACTGTTTTTGTCAGGTGACTGCATTTTAAGCAGTGATGTGTCTGAGAATCTAGCTGAGGGGTTTAATATAAATATAAATATTTTTTTCAGTCAGCATTGTGGCTTGATTTTTTTTTCTTTTTGCTTTGCTTTTTATTTCAAAAGTAAGCACTTTTCAGGAATTATCAGCTAAAATGTCCTACAGTTTAGCATTATGGTGACCCGATAATATAATAGCCTGCAGAAAATGATACTCGAGCAGTCTAAGTTAATGCATAAAACTGAACTAATTCATTATAAGATCCTCATGCATTTATAGACGCAAATAATTAGTTTCTATAGATTGCTCAGAGGAGTCCAACATGAACACACAATAATGTTTTTACTTCTAAATTATTGTTTGCTTATGTAAGTAGTTATTTAAAGCAATTTAATATTGTAGTTCGTATAAATACAAAATATATAACAAAATAACTTATGGGATTTGGATTACTTCAAGGTGGTCTTGCACCTATTGGGTTAGGATTCCATAGTTGTGGGCTAGGGTCCCATAGTTGGCAGGTAACCTAGGAGTTCTATTATTATTTATTAAAACTGTCCAAATCTGAATACACCCCTTTTTGACAAGAATGGATCATTTTAATATTTGTTCCCATTACAAAAGCATTATGGAAAGATGGGAATGAATGAAAACAATCTCATTTCCTTTGGTTTATAAACTTTAATAAAGACCATCCTTTTGTTCCTATAATAAGCCTATCTTTACAAATAATTGGACCATTTTTGATTATGAATTCCTCAAAATACAAGATCATGTCTTCTATGGGATCTTAAGAATACCATAAGACCTTTACATTATAGTATAAAAAAAGAATAATTAGAAAATAAAAACTTCCTTCTGAAAAATTAGCTTTAACGATGTTATATCACATAAAACAATAACTATCAATAATAATGAATTATCTGAAACTATTCTTCTATTATATATCATTGACAGTTTGAAATTTTTTTAGAGAGTGGGCCTCACTGTGTTTTCCAGGCTGGAAGGTGTGATCATAGCCCTCTACAGCCTCAAACTCCTGGTCTCTCCTCCTGCCTCAGCCTCATCAGAAGCAAAGACTACAGTTGGGTACCACCCTACCTGTACTAAAGTCTTGAATGTTCTATTCTAAGAAAGGGTTCAACTGAGAACATTTTGTTGGCATTAATTATGACCTATTTTAAGCATTACACCTTTCACATCAGAAACACGACATCCCAAAGAATAAGCTCACACTATGCGAACTCATTTCTTCCCTAGGCAACTCACCTCATCTTGCATTTTGCATCCATATCTTCCACTTTGAACTTTTAATTGAAAACAAAGACTGCTTTAAACTCACTGACAAGGCTGATTCTTCTCTCAAGGGCTCTCATTTCCCGCTCTCTGGGCATGAAAGGACTGATGATTCCACGTCTTCATTGTGATGGGGTCAGAGCCTCTGGGTCTTTGCTGGCCTCTGCTGATCTGGTTCTCTTTGTATCAGCTCACTGAGCATTTGGTGCTACTCCTATATGTTGTACTTTGTACCGCCTGGTGCTTTGGTGTGTGGGCAGCCTCCAATGTCACAGTCCCTGTACTCAATGATATCTTTGTACAGATCCTAGGCTTCTTGTATTCTGCTGATTGTCTTAATAATAGGAGACCCAACAATTGTCTTAATAATAGGAGACCTAACAATCCATGGGCCATGGATAGCCAGAAGCATCATTTGACCCACTTGGCTAATGCATCTTCAACCATTTCTAATTCACCAAGCGTGCACTGCCATGTTGGTGTCATGCCACAATAAACACAAGAATTATTCAAGGAATTCCGAATTTTTCTGGGATAGATCCTGAGGCAAGTAGGAGGAGGTTTAACCTAACCCCCAACCACAAATTCCACAATCTTTTTTCCTGCCTCAGGTTTATTTGTACAAATAGCACAGGGGGACCCCAGCCCCATATAGACAGCAGCCTAGAGGTCACACCAGTCCTTTTGTCCTCATGTCAGACAGATGCCTCTACTCTGGAGCCTTTGTGGGGGCCTGGGCACCTTTGGGAGCCTGAGCTGGAACTGATGCTGGAGCTGCAAATGAAGCAGCAGATTGGGCCTTCTTTTGACCCTTGGCCTTGCCCTTTGGCCAGCAGAGCCTGAGACCCTTGACAATGCGTGCACCAGCACGCTTCCCAAGCTTGGGGTGGGCAAGGTAGGCAAGTTGACGAGTTTACAGCTGGCACCCTTTGGAATCTTGGTCTTAACCTCCTTGGGCTTTATTAGGGCCTTGATAGCTTCAGCACATGCACTCACAGCCTTGGCATTGTTGGCCTGCATCTTCTTCAGGCCCTTCTTGTTGTGCTTCTTGGCAAAGTGCATGTTCCTCAGGAACTTGGGATCTACCCCTTTAAGAGATTCATATCTTTGTGATCAGGGTTTCTTGATGCCATTTCTGTGCCAATTTTGGGACTGGTTGTGTGTGGTGTGGTTCTTGGACTTGGCCATGTCTGCACCAAGACCCGTGACTGCCTTAGTGCCTACGATTGGAAGAGCTAAACTCCACAATTTTAACTGGAATTTTCTGCCAGCTTTCACTTTGACTCCCAAGAAGCATGAATTCAAGGACACTCTCATCTGACCTCTTTCCATTCACATCCCATCTCTTTTTCTTCTTCTCAGACCTTTCTGCCTAATTTTCTTTCCCTTCTGCCAGGAGCCATTACCTTATTACATCTTCCATCTTTCCCACAATTTAATTCATTCCCTCCGTCACTGAATCATCGTGGTGAAGTTGATTCAGGAAAATAAACCATATTATCAAGGAGAAGAACAGTGGAATGGAGAGTGTATCATCTCTTAGCTCCTCCTCTGTTTTTCTCTACCTTTCTTGGTACCTTGGAGACAGGGAGACTGCAAACCTATATTTCCCCAATTCCCTTGACTTTCTGTTAGATTTTGCTAGTGGAAGATACTGGCAGAAACCAGAGAAAAGAAGGCAGGTATTTTTTTTTCTTTGAGACAGGGTCTCACTCTGGACCCTGGGTAGAGAGAGAGTGTGGCATCATAGCTCACAGCAACCTCAAATTCTTGTGCTCAAGTGATCCTCCTGTCTCAGCTTCCCAAGTAGCTGGGACTACGGTGCCAGCTACCATACCCGGCTAGTTTATCTATTTTTAGTAGAGATCTATTTTTAGCTCTTTCTCAGGGTAGTCTCAAACTCCTGACCTCAAGCAATGCACTGAAGCCATTTTTTTATAGCTTCTTTTTGCAGTTTTAACAGCAAGAAAAATGACTCTAGGTGACTCTGGGTAACACTGTTTTCTCCTATGAAGCTCTAGTAGCTTAATATAGATACTACTCACTAGGTAACCTCACCCACTCAGCTCACCCAGCCCTTCCAGGACTTGAAACTAATTCACTATATTAAAATAACTGTTTGAAATTCCTCAAGTGGATTCTGTTTATCTGATTAAACATGAACTGACACAAGAAATGTGTTGATCAAAAAAAAAAAAAAAACCAGAAAGAAATGTGTTGATCATGAACTTCACTTAAACAACGTCCACCTATTAAAGTGTTATTAATTGCTTTGTTTTAACCTATGGCCACAAAGCATTTGAGATAGGATTCTAGAGTAGTATTTGTTAACTATCATGACTGTCTGAAGAGAATTTTTACTCTTATAAGGCAATAAACCCATCAAGGCCTAAATGGCATTTACAGCAGAAAACAAGACTCAAGTTTTTCCCATCTTTTGGTAAATCACAGGCTGCCTGCACTCTTTATAACTTGTCTTTGAGGTTAGGAAGGAATACCAAGTATATTTCTGGAGTTTTGTTGCTTTCTCACTGACTGCCATTGCCACTCTGAACCACATATGGAAATGAGAATTAGAAAATTTTGTCTTTCAGCTGTCACTGACTTCAAATTCTTAGTCCTTAGAACAAACTATAGTTCAGTGTGCCAGGATGCCAGCAATAATGGGGGCATGCTGGGGTCCAAGGACTGCAGAGAAACAAGCAACATGCACACATACACAGACTCCATTGCCTATCCAGCTTCCTTGCAAGCCGGTGGCCTGTTAAATAAAGAAAATAGGTTTACTTTTTTATCTTTGTATCCCTAGGCTTGTTTTATCCCAAAGGCAAAGGTATATGAATAACTTTTATGATTCTTAAAACTTAGGATCATAGAATTATAGAAGTAAAGAGAGCATTAGAGCTCATATTATTCTGCCTCCTCAATACTGATGATTATCTCCACTATAACAACATGTCATTCCTATCACAATTTTTTATTCTCTCAATTTATTTATAAATTCCTTGAAGGAAGTACCTGATTTTTACCTTAACATCTGTGTCTAGCCTGGTGCCTATATCACAGGGAACATTTGATAAATACTTGTTAAAAGGAATATATGAATGGGTGAACAAGTTATTGGATGGATGAAATAATGAATTATTAAGAAGTTAGACACCTTGGCCAAGATCACACATGTTTAATCAGCCTGATGAGGCTAACGGACATCTAATCCTGTGACTTCTGATTTCAAGTCCAGTGTATTTTTCACAAACTCTCTTCTGAGTTGATATTTTTAGTGCTTAATCATAAAACAAGGTTTAGTTTGTCTTTTTTGTCTTCAGCACAATGTAGAGCTGTGGGTCAAATAAGGAGAGATGTCATTCCACCTGTCAAACAGGGAAAGAAAAAGGAAAGGCCTCGATACCTAGTACACGGTTCAGAAGCAACAGTAAGGTCCCCAAGACCAGTTGGAGGACAGAAGAATTAGGCACATAAGGTAGGAAAATGATACTGAGCACAGCTACCTCACAAATTCATTTCCACTGGGGTCAATGTGCCCACTTATGGAAAATGTATTACATATAATTAACTGGACACTCTGAAGTTTCACCAAAGCTCAATATCTGTCTACATCATCATTATTTTTCCCTAAGAACAATATATACCACTTACACAAATTGTGAAAAAGAGCAAACCATAAAATCTGAAGTACTCATTCAGATTCTGAATACTATAGAAGCATCATGGATTTTAATGAATAATTTTTAGGAAAAATCTATTCCATTAGTTGCTCTCTCAACGTGTATCATTTTCAAAACAAAAAAAATGGTAAAATTAGAAGGACAAACAAATGCCATTGAATGATAAATACTATTAAAATTCTCCTACAAAAAATAATTCGATTCCTTGGTTTTTAATCCAACTGCAAGTCACAAATTACCTCATTTAAGACTCCAAAACAAAATTGAATACACGTATTTACACCCAGAAATTTTGGTAGAAAATTAGCACACCTTAAGCCTTAAGGAGAGAGGAAAGCTATGCTACCATTTGGTTATGTATTTCAGTTTCTCCCAGTAAGGGATGAAGTAGAAATGTGACAGCTGATATTATCACTGACGGTTAATTCTGTGAACATTTTAATATTTTTCAGACATCCCAAGATTTATATTTTTTCCTTCCTCAAATGAAAGTGAGAATTTAAATACCAAGTCTTTTCTTTCTTTAAAAAAAATAAATAAATAAATGCCATAATGCTCCCCCCAAGGTTAATGTGTGTCCTTGCCCCTCCAATGAATCCACGGCAAGAATGTTTTTCATTGCTCTGCCATATCTAAAATTGCTTAGTCCATACTCTTTTAGACACATCATTTTTCAAACTCAAATTTCCAGGTTTCATCAGAAAGAGTACATTACACTAGATGCAAAGGAAATGACCACAAACTCGTGCTCTAGGGATGTGCACTATTCTTCACCAAACAAGCAAACCCATATGTTTAAGTTGAAGAAATAATCTTGCAGCAAGCAAGCACTGTTAACATACTATAGATGTTGAATGATTCCATTGCAAACTGTAAAGGAGTTTGTTCTAGAAATTGTGTCATTCATGGAGCTTTAACCCTCACCATTTGACTTGTAATGGATGCAGTTCCAAAAATATAGTCTACACTGCCAGCTTCAGCATTTTTTATCTTCCATTAATTCTCAACCTATTGCTGAGAATTAGCCAGACAGCCTATCCCATCTGGCTTCTTTTTCTCTACTCCAAATCATGCTGGCAGGAGTGGGTAAAAGAAATCTCTTCTGGGTTGAACTTTGTTCCCCCCAGAATTCATATGTTGAAGTCCTAAGCCCCAGCATCTGTGAATGTGACCTTATTTGGCAATAGTGTCTTTGCATTTATGATGTAGTCATTAGGGTGGGGCTTATCCAGCATGACTGGTGTCCTTAGAGAGGACATTTGGGCACAGAGACAGACACAACCACAGGAAGACACTGCAAGATGATGAAAATAGAGAGAGAAGGGGATGATGCTTCTATAGACACAGAGCTCCAAAGAAGCAAAGCAGAGCTCCAAAAGCCAAGAGAGAGGCACGGAGCAGGTCCTCACTCTCAGTGCCTAGAAGGAAGCACATGGCTTCTCCCCACTGGAATGCAGAGGCCATGTGTTTCTGTGGGCAAAGCCCCCAGATTGTGGAAGCTTGTTACAACAGCACCGGAAAAGAAGACAAAGTCTATTCTAGAAAAGAGCAAGCCTTCACTCTGTACCCACCTCTTTACTCAGCAAGGATTTTCTCAGGTTCTATCCTCAGCCCTGTGTTCTCTGGGAAATCCTGCAGCTTCCACTGTCATCCTGAAGCCAAATACAGTATTTACCCCTTTTCCCTAGTTTTGCTTTCCACCACTGCAGTCACCCATGGTCAACTACAGTCTGAAAATATTAACATATTTTGGGGATGTGGCAGGGGGAAGCACACCTTGACAGAATTTTTATTATAGTATATTTTTGTAATTGTTATATTTTATTAGTAGTTATTATTATTAATCTCTTACTGTGCCTAATTTATAAATTAACCTTTACCATAGATATGTATCTATGTGTCTAGGAAAAAACAATATATATAGGTTTTGGTACTATCTGACTTCAGGAATCCATTGGGATAATGAGGAACTATTATATTTCCAAATCTCCATGTCTATCCCTGGTCTCTCTTCTTTGATCCAAAAATATACTATGTGCTTGTAGCTGCTTGGTCAGTGTCTCTAAGTGATTACTCTGCAAGGACCACACTCAGGTTTACCCCAACTCTGCTGCTGCTTCTGGGTAAATGGTGTCTCATTAAGTAACAATATCACCATCCACCCAGTTAATCCAGATAGAAATGTGAGGCATATTTGATTCTTTCCTCTCCCTCAGTTACTGTGTCTAGTAATTCCAATTATACCTACCTGGAAACAGCTCTTGAATCCTTCCCCACCCCACCCCCTTTCCAGCCATGCTCTTTCTGTGTTAGCTCAATCAAACCATCACCATTCTTTGCTCCATTTTCTCCATGAATCTTCTAAAGGTTCTCCTTCTTCCAAGCTGCCCTCTGCACTTTTAACCAAAGTTATTTTTCTGCACATTGTCTAATATATCTTTCTGTACTTAAAGCCTTCATTATCCCATTCTATATAAAACAAAGGCAAAGTTCTTCTCAAGCCATGTTAGGTCTTTTGGTATCTGATTTTATCCTGGCAGCCCCACCCTCACCTGTCTCTCATCACCTCCTACCTGTCTCCAACTCAAACTGGAGATGCGCAAGGATCACACTTCTCTGAATACCTGAAGATACTCAGGACTATTTACTATACTCAGGAGGATTTTCAGGACAGAACATTTAATTGCCAGATGAACCCACTCTCTGTGTCCTGGGATAACAATCACAGGCAAAGGACGTCCCTGACACATTGCATGGTGAACCGCTGTTAAAGACAACAGCTGTTGTCTGGTATACAGGCAACTACGTATAAATAAGAAATAAGCTGTAGTTAACACTAAGCCACTGAGATAAGGGAGAGGTTTGTTGCTAGAGCATAAACTAATGCACACTGACCTGAATGTCCCTCAGATCTGTCAGTATCTGTACCCTCCTGTAGGCTTTGCTTAGGTCCACGTGTTAAGGTGTTTTGGTCTGATTTCAAACTTCCACCTGAAAACAGGTATTTTGTGGCCTTTTCAGGTGAGATACTATAGAATTTGAGAAAACTTAAAAAATAAGAAAATACTACTATGCATTCCATAAAGCTCAGTTCAATTTCTTCTCCTCCTTGATGGTATTCTAACTCGGTCTGCTCCCTCATCGCTCACTTTTTTTTTCTTTTTGCCTTCCAATAGCAGTTTCTTTTTGTCTTTGCCATCTTGGCTTATTTTGTGGTTAATTTTTCATCTCTTTTCCCTCCAGTCACACTTTCCAACTAAATTGTAAGCTTCTTAAGGTCAGGATCTACATCTGGACCACACTTTAATTCCCCTCAACACCTCACACAAAGTACGAGGCCACTGTCTACGCTCAGTAACTGTGGGTTGGATGAGCTTAGTTGTAGAAAGTAATAAATGGAGGTTTTTGTAAATGCACCATCTCTCTGGAAATCCACAGTGCTCACATTTCGTGTTATGAGCTCATTTAAGAGTGATTGGATGCCTTTTATTGGTTAATGTCTGCCATGTGGTAATGTCTTCATTTGCTGAGTTGATGTTCCAAATCTTACAATTCTTAGTCATAATTATTAGTTTTTCCCCTGAATTTTATGCTTCATTGAGGCTTTAAAGGGTAAAATTAACCTCCCAGCTTTTCCTCCATAAATTTATAATTTCATTGTGATTTCATTGCTATGTTGGCTTCCATTTCGGAGTCTGTCCAAAGTTTGGGTGATTATGTGTCTGTTGCTCTTCTCTTCTCACAAATAGTTCTTTTCTTACGATCTAACTTGCTCAGCTACACAGTGATAGTTACAGTGGCATGATGAGGAGTTCTAGATACTGTTTACTTAGAAATGATGGATCTTAAGGGAAATGAAACATGTCTTTTCTCCTGTGTTAAAATTATATCAGAATTTGTGAAAATAAAGACTCACTCCCAGAATATTCTTCCCTGCTTTGGCATCTGTTTACCTGGACATAAGTCAACATTTTCTGCAGAATGCAACACTGTACAATGTACATTAACAAGTTCTTGAGGGATATCTTAAGCATAAAGTTGTTCAGCTATTCAACAATATGGAAATTCACTTATTTGACTTGACCATAAATGTATGGCCTAAATTTCACTGAAGTTATGCATGATTACATAGAGTAAGAAATTCATTTGGGAATTTATCACTCCCAATAGCTAAAGCTATCATAGACATTAGACTCACAGGCTACATAATTGCTTGTAAATAGACACCTCTAAGTACACTGCAGGGGAGAACACTCATTTATAGGATCAGAAAATTAAAATCATGTCTAGCTGCAAAACTAAATTTCAATGAATCACAGAACTTCTTGCGACCCTCTGAGGAAAAAATTGCAATAATAATTTTCCCCTCACTTGTCTCAGTCTGTAGTTTGTAAAGCTAATTTTAAAAGCCTGTCCCCATATTTGTCTTCGAAACCCCCTGACCCTGACAGCCTGACTCACCTGCTGCCCACCCGCGTCTGTGTCCCTCTGCAGCTGCGGAACCGGTTGGGCCCAGACAGAGGAAGAGCCGGACCGGAAAGGAGGAGGCCTTGCTTCCTTCCGGCCTTCTGGGAGCCACAGCCGCTGTTTCTTGTCTGGTAAAAACTGTGCCCGCCCTTGGTTTGAGTAATATTATTCCAGAGCTCTGGAGCCGCTGCTCCGACTGGCCGCCCGGTGAGCAGCTGGCTGAGAGGCCTTCCCAGCGTGTTCCACAACCAGCAGTGGCATCGCTTGGAACTTACTAGAAACTGCGACACACTGAGGAGGAGGCGGCCCTGGACGTGGGTCTGGCCCCGGGGGCGTCGCGGGCTCTGAGCGACCTGATGAGCTGAGGAGTCCGGGCGCTGCCGGGTTGGTTCCTCAGCTTCAAATCCTCTGATTCCTGCGTGTTCCTCTGCTCCCTCAGCCCCTCATCAAGTCCTTACTCTCTGACATGCAAACTTCTTCCAGAAAGCAGAGAGATTTTTATGCCAGTTTCAAAAGTCTGTGACTTTGAGAGAGAAAGGTCGAGAAGGAAAGGTGGTAAGTTTCACTGCCATGTACTGTGGAAATCTGGAGTAAACGCAGCTGTGATGAGTGGGGGAAAATAAAGGTGAAGAGATGTCAAAGAGAAATTTTAAAGTTTTGGTTACGCAGTTCCCATTAAAACACCAACATCGTACTTTGAAGAACTCACAAAAAAGAAAGAAAGAAAGAAAGTTCTTCATTTTGTTGGAATCAGAAAAAAAAATATCACCAAGGCAAATTTTAGCAATAAAAACAAAGCCAGAAATACTGTTAAGCCATGAAAAAGGATGGAGACTTTATATCTTTTGTGTTAACCTGGATAGAGATGGAAAACATTCTACTTAATAAAGTATCACAAGAATGGAAAAGCGAGCATCCAATGTGCCCAATGCTAATATGAAGCGGGTAGATGAACTACACACCCACACAAGAGAAAAACACAAACTCAGGTGGGGGAGGCTGAAGTAGGACAGGAATGATGTGCTCTCACCTAAAGGGTGCAGTGTAAGGGTACATGGCACATCTCCTGGGTAAGGGACACAGCTACTACTTGGACTCTACCTACCTAACAGACACAAACAATGTGACCTAATTGTACCCTCATATTAACCCAAAATTAAAGAAAGAAAAGTTCTGCTTCAAGTTACAACTGCACTACCTCTGCCCCAGGTATTTTTAGAGGGATGCCAATACAAGAATGTAGTTCCTTTTCTAGACTGTGTGTTTTTGAATTCAACAGAGATTGGACCATATAAAAACCAAATTAATATTTAGGTTTTGCAAGGAAGCACCCTGCAGAGTTCGGTGTGTCAAGGGACAGGCAAGAAAAAATCAGCAGTCTCATTTCCACTCCCCTCCGCCTCTTCTGAGCTGTTGTTCACTCAGTCATCCCCACTCTTTCTCCATCTTTTAGTCTCCCTTCTCCATTGTTTCCTTCCCCCTGAGTGTGCAAACCTGTGGACGTCACTACCAAATCCTTTCAAAGTCTCCATTAATCATGTAACCGCCCCACAGGCACTGCCCTAAACATGCTCTTCTGTGCGTGCACAGGTTTCTATAGAAGAAAACCCACTTTCCAAATCTCAGCTTTGCACTTTTGTTTATTCCTTGACCCACTGTAACAAACCTCCTTTCCTGTGACCGCGAGGACCTTCTGTTACCACATCCACCCATGACCTACTTAGAAAATCCAGTAGGTAGTTTGCACCTTTACCTTACTTGATGTCTCTGGAGCGTACTATTTGAAACATTTTCCTCTCATGATTTCCATGACATGAACTTCTTTTCTTCTCTCTCCCCTCTTTATGGCTATTTCTTCCCAGCATCCTTTTAAGCCCTGAAACTTCCCCAAATTCTATTCTTGTCATGCTCTGTAGGCTTCTCAAGCAGTGTTATCATCTATTACCTGCCTTCTTTTGTCTCTCGAGCCTAAACTGCCTACAGCGTTATTCTGATCCTCAGACTCTTAAGTCTGATTTTTTAGCAGGTTATATTTATCTGAAAATGCCAAAAGATGGTGACTCACCATTTTTTCCTCAAAACCCTATTTTGTCTACGCTTTGTCTCTCACTCACTGCAAAACCAGAAACATGGCCTTTGTTTACATTTAGCCTGTATTTATTCTTCTCCTCTAACCCCATATCAAAGCAGCTAATAGAAGATTGCCTTCTCTCCGTCTTCATGCTTCTGCCAGTCCTGGTGTGCAGTACCTCTTGCCTGGCTCACTGCGATAGTCTCACAACTTGTGTCTGTCCCCTTCACACTGTTGGAAGTGATATAAGATATAAGTGAGAGCAAATTTAACTCCATAAAATTTCACAGTAGTTTCCCATCAAAGACAGGAAAAATCTACTATCTCTTAAGTACACTGAAAATTCCTCATGATTTGGCATATTCATACCAAACCCGGCTGACTTCCACTCGCTTTCATTCCATTTTTGAAGTTTCAATTATACTTCTACTCTCTGGACATAACAGTGTTCTTTTAATGCTTCATGTCTATGGCTGTAAAGCTCTGTGAATAATTCCACCACTCCACTGACAGTCTCCCTTTATAATTACCTATTTGTGTCTCTCTCCAAGAAACTCCTTGATAGCTGAGACTATCCCTTCAGTGTGGTCCAGCGCCTGCCACAGTGGCTAGCACATAGGAGAGGGTCAAAAAATACTGGTGGATGAGTAGCTGAATGGATGCCACTCACCCATTCAGTTTAAGATCCTCCACTTGCATTTACACGTGTAGAAAACACCTTCTCATTGCCTCCACTCAACTGCAAGTTTATCCCAGTGAAGAAATTTCTCTGGTTTTCCCAGCCAAGTTAAGGATTCTTTCCCTGTGATCTTTATATACATCTCAAGTGTGGAAGTCACTAAATTTTATTGAAATGATTGCTTGCACATTGGACTCTTTGAGCAACCTCATGAATACAGCTGGGCAAAAAAAGAAGAAGAAAATAAATTCAGATCATCCAAGAAAAAACAAAATTCTAAACTACATATTAATAAAGAATTTACCAATTCCCAGTAGAGAAAAATTAGAAGTGAATCTCAAAAATTCAGAATACACACGCACATATAACCTTACGTAGGGTCTGTTTTACTCAATCAAGTTCTTCAACTCTCACTTTAAGTGTGTAACGTAATAGCCCTTTCAAGTATTGTTACAGATAGATATTGAGTTTGGTGGGCACAAACGACTACTGAAATCAAGTTCTGGTGCCCAGAGTGGCAAGAGAAAGAAAAGAGAGCCCTGAAGGACTGACTCCTGGGCTAGGAATCCCGCTGCGTGTGTTACAAGTCACACAGACGCAGGTGCTGCTTTATATTTGTTTCCAGTGAATGGCTGTAAAGGGAAATAAAACTACAATAGCCTACCTCTCCAGCCTCTGCGCCTACTGCCGACTCCCCGCGGGAAGGGGCAGGAAAGACATTATAGAAAATGAGGTTTAGACATATTATCATTCAGTATTAGAAAAGACGTCGTGCGTTTATTTAGTTTTTTATTTAACGTGGTGCCTAACATGTTTTCTTTCACCTGGTAAATGATACGAGTACGTATAGAACAAACAAATTAAGCTGTCACCCCCATTATTTCATCACTCCTGCTGTTAACACACTGAAAACATGACCATACCATCCAGTGGGTAACTACAAGGTCCTGAAAGGGACATGTTGAAAACTTCTTGCCAAACTAGGGAAGACATACAACAGGTGTCATGCCACGTGCGGGCTGCTGCACTCGTGGACGTGACTGTGTCTCCCATTCTAACACCTGTCGGCCCTGGAGGAGCTCACCCTGCAGAGCAGAAGCAATGGCTGCCGCTGGAATACGAGGGAGGGGAGGGAGGAACCCACTGGGAGGCTCCACTAGGCAGGCAGAGCGACTTCATGGCTTTGCAGCCAGACCTTGAGGATGAACAGCTCCCCTCCTGCGGGGAAGTGAGTGGATGTGAACAAAAACAGCAAGGGCACCCCACGGGGTCGATCACTGGCGCAAGTGCACACAGGAAGAACTCCTAGTGCCAGGCTCCGGGGAGATCAAGGTCCCTTCCTGTACTTTGTTCACTGACTACAGTCTTGAAGAAGAAGTTTTAGTTTCTGTCTCAGTCAGTCACTTGTTCATAGGGCCTGGATGGGTAGCAGTGGGAAAGCCGGAGAAGAGGGGAAGGAGGACTGTGAGGGAGTGATGTCAGTGAAGGCCACAAAGCGCAGGACTAGAAGCCATGGTCTCGGGACTGTTTCAGCTCTGACATTCACCAGCCATGTGACATCAGGGACACTGGCATCTGTGAGCCTGCTTCTGAAACTCTACAGTAAGGGAATTAGACCAGAGGAGCCTCAAAAGTCATTCCTTCTGTAAACACCCACAGCAGACAGATCACCTGATCTTCTGCCTCTCCTTCCCTGTTCTACCCCAGCATCCCGTGGGAGCAACAAAAGGAAGTGAAGGTAACCCAGCCCTCACCAGCTCTGGGAAAAGATGTGATGGTCAGGAAGCTGAAGGCATCCACTTTCAACAGTCCCTGCCCACTGTTACACCACCATCAGGATCTTACTTTACGCTCCTGTTGGAGTTTCTTTTTCAGTATCTATGAAATTATTTTTTGCATCCCCTTTTTATAGGTCCACAGGGTCATAGAGGCCATCAAATAATATTTGAATATTAAATACTATTAAGACAGCACACTCAACACCAGTTAATTTATAAGGAACACAAATTTATTTTTCGCAGTTTTGGAGGCTAAGTTCAAGATGAAATCAGCGTTATCCTGTGAGGCCCTTCCTGCTGCATTATCAGATGGTGGGGGCAGAAGGGCCAAGACAGGGCAAGAGGGGGCCAAACTCACCTTCGTAACACAGTGGCACTAAGGGCCTTCACGCCTAATCACCTCCTCAAAACCCCACCTCCTAATAATGTTATAATTCCAAATAAGTTTCAACATGAGTTTTCTGGAAGACAAGCATTCAAATCATAGCTCGTGCTGTATATTGTCCCCAAGACACAGAAAAAGAAGCTCCGTGAGAGCAGGGACTTCTGCGCATTTTGTTCACTGCTGATTCCCCCAGCATCTCAGGGCAGTGCCCTGCTCTATTTGGACACTTGGATCCAGTGGGGCGTCTCGGAGCCTGTACTGTTGACCACTGTCCTATGGCAGTTGTGCCCTCTGAGGGAAACTGTGGGGTGAGGGACCTTTAGCATCTGCCCCTGTCATGTAACTCCAGAGCAGCTCTGACAAGTTATTTGAGTGCTGGATGCTTCCACTTCCTCTCTGGGAAATGGGTATCCTGCTAGCACTATTTCATAAACCGGTGAGGATTAACATCTGTTGCAGCAGCAAAATGTACCCCCAAAAACAATGATTTGGAAAACAACCAGCATCTATTTTTATTCACAGATCTTCATGTTGAACAGGGCTCAGCTGGGGAAATTCATTTCTGCTCCCCAGAGCAGTCGTGGGTCAGCCCAGCTGAGGCCAGGATGAGCCACATGCCAACAGCTCACTCTCATGGCAACAAGTTGGTGCTGGCTGCTGGCTGGGCGGTGCCGAGGTTCCGGCGTAGCCGGGCCCCTCGTGTCATACGTACAGCTGAGCCCTAATCTAACCAGAGCACCACAGAGAGGAAGCCAGGCAGAAGCCCTCTTCCTTCCTTTTGACTTGGCTTTGGAATCACATGGCGTCATTTTTGCCACAGCCTGTCAGGTGGCACAGTGGCAAAAACCCACCCAGCTTCAAGGAAAGGAGACGTAGACTCTGCCCCTTGCTGAAAGAGTGGCAAAGTGCTAGAAGATGCTGATGGGAAAATACTGTTGTGGTCATTTGGGGAATATACAAACTGCCCCTGAATCTGTTTTTGCTCAAAGGAAATTTGTACTTCACTGAGGAATGATTGGAATGTCCAGCTACTCTGCTACTCTGCGATTAGGTAAAAGGGCTTGTCTTACAGCATGGGGTGGCCGGGTGCTGTTCACTCTGCAGCCACAGTAACGTGTGAAGGCTGATACTGGGGTTTTCCCATGCCCCTTGGTAGATATGTAGGGAATTCCCAGGCACCGGGCCATGGAAGCTAGAGGGAAACCAACCATGTGTCAAACTAGAAGAGTGGGGACCATAACCGGAGAATGGACGCAAACCAGTGATGGAGAAAGAGAACAAATAGTATTTACTGAGTGTCTGCTGACACAGAGGGTGCGTTTAGGTTAGAAACTCTCCTGAACTCATTCGCTGGCCTTTTTACTGGCCAAGAGCCCATATTTTAAAGTCATCATAAAGCTTGAGATTTTCACAATATGCCATGTCCATGTTTAATCCTCTCAGCAATCCTATCAGTACCATTACCCTGAAAGTATCCAGCAGGCTGTTTCAAAACTGGTTTCCCTTCCACTGTCAACCACATGCAAACTTTCTCAGAGAACGTGTTTTGAGTTCAGTGTTCACAGCGCTCTGCTTTCCCGGTTCAGGTCAGGGGCTGCCGCTTACCTGCAGCAGCACCAGAGGACAACAGGGTGACCAGCCCACGAGAATGGCAGCACAGAGTCTGGACATTTCTATCATTTAAGTTTCTCCATGCAGTTTATAAAGAGGTTACATGAAGTGGACTCTGTGCAGGCTATCCTTTACCTTTCTTTACTCCAAGAAATACCTACAACAAAGTGTCTTTTCTCATCCATTTCTGTGAAATTCTGAAGCATCAGAAGGATGTTTTTATAAAATGGTTCCATTTATAAGTAATTCCAGAGCAAAGCCCCGGAGGATCATGATGCAGTGCAGTTTTAGTATTATAATCTCAGGGAGGCAGTCATTTAGCCTTTGCAGCCCATGTCCTGAGACGGTAGGTTTAATGAGAGTTTTGCTGCAAGGCATCCAGTATCTATCCAGTGCACTCAAGAAAAGCAGGTAAAACAGGTGTTTCCTCCATTAACAATTTAGAGTTTTGTTGCACAAAAAAATAAGTGAACCAAAATAGAAGATAATATTCCTAACAAAATATACCAGCACTGTACATTTCCTGTTTCCCCAAAGATCCTGAATGAATCATTTCATGTGTACATTTTTAAAGTAATTAATTTAATACATGCCTCGCAAAGAAAATTACAAAATAAAATTATTTACAGCAAGCTCACATTAACCAGCATGTGTTTAATCATAAAAATATGTCAAGCAATGAAATGTAATTTTTAACTTTTCAGTAATTAACTTAAGTAATATGATTAACTGAAATTTTCAGTTTTATGAAAAATCTTTCTCAAATATTTAAAATAGGTAGTGTTCTTGTTTACAAATATTTTTAATCATCTTGTTTCCTACATTAGCTCATTGGCAGTTTCTTTTTTTTAAACTTTGGCAGAATCAGAATCTCTCCCTTCTGAAAAATTGAATCTATTTGGTCATATCACACTTAGAATTCACTGTTGATTTCCTTCAGAAGACTAGTATCTATTCTACTGTACTATCCAAGGTAATGCTTACAATGAAGTAAAATAAAATTTGATTCCATTCCCAACTCTTTAACTTAAGCAAGTTGTATAGAAGCCAGTCCCTCAAGTTTTTTTCTAAATACTACAACTTAAAAAAAAAATCTTAAATTTATTTGGGGTCCTAAATAGTTTACCTGAACATTTCAAAATATCCTCAGCGGAGGTCTTGGGAGGAAAGACAAACTCACACTGGCGACAGCTGGAGGAGAGGCACAGGGCCTGAGCGGCTGCCAGCCCCGCTGGGTCACTCCCCAAGTTTAGGAAACCAAATTTGAAAAGCAAATCAAAATGTTCCAGCTTTCATCATTTACCCAAATCTATTAACTTCAAAGGAAGCTTTGTTTATGGTTAAGGTGACTAATTTATCTCCCAAAGCAGGGTACTTTTGAGAATAAAAGGGCATATTCTTAATAATTAAGGCTGCTCTTTAGACATAAACTGGGAATGGCCTGGGCAAACTGGGACATAGGTCCAGGGACAACTTGGCCTAAGAGAAATTAAATTCAGTTATTCATTGAAAACATCAGAAAATTCTGTATTCAATTGACTTTTTTCTTTTATTTAAAAATTCTAGAATCTAGTTGGCGTGAGGTCCCAAACCTTATGCTTCCTTCACTTTTCACTAACCACAGCAGACTCTGCCTGGGTCTCAGCTGCTGACCAGAGCCCTGATAAAGTAGATGACAAATGTGACCAAGTGGACCCAGATTAGACAGATGTCACAACTGAACTATTACTATCACAACAGTCTCTTATCATCTCCTAAAAACTTGGGAATTTAAGTGAGTCTTGGGTGCTTGGAACTTTACTGACATTTTCCTGAGTTAAAGTCTCTCCCCAGTCCTGCTCAGAGCTGCCTACTCCTGCTTCAGTCCCTGTGTGTCCAAAGTTCCCTCATCTGCGAGGCTTACACCAGGCTGTGTACTTACATGAGAGTTCTCTGATGACTGGGCTGTTGTTGTTAAATTACATGAACCACTCCAAAGGAATCAGAACTGGGATAGCTCCAAAGGCAGGTTATTTTCCTTGCATTCCCAATTGAGTTAGAAAAATTTATTCATTTACTAGTCAGAAAATAAACCTGATGCATGTTCCTCAGGAGATCTGTGTGCTGTACCTTTTTATGGCAAAATGCCACATGTACATAAAAAAGGAATACTTTGTTGTGAAGTGCACAGCCACAGCTGCTTGCACTCCGAGCTTGTAAGGTAAGCAAGGCTGGGCCCCGAAACTGCCATAGAAAATGGACCCGGGGCGTCCTACTGTGGGCCAGGTGGTGTCTGTCCTTCACAGAGGCTGGGGCACCGGGCACTGACTCTTTCCACACCAAAAATTGAGGGAACATACATGGAGACATGTTTTTTATGATATTTTTATGACATTTCCTTCTTTTTTTTTTGTCTTTTGAGACAAAGTCTCACTCCGTCCCCTGGGTAAAGTGCCATAGCATCACAGCTCATAGCAACTTCAAACTCTTGGGCTTAAGTGATCCTCTTGCCTCAGCCACCTGAGTAGCTGGGATTACAGGTGCCCACAATATCCAGCTATCTTTTTTTTTTTATTTATTTACTTACTTATTTAGAGACAGAATCTCACTTTGTCAGCCTGGGCAGAGTACTGTGGCATCATAGCTCGCAGCAACTTCCAACTCTTGGGTTTAAGTGATCCTCTTGCCTCAGCCTTCCAAGTAGCTGGAACCACAGGCACTGGCCACATTGCCTGGCTAGTTTTTCTATTTTTAGTAGAGATAGGATCTTGCCTCCTAAGCTCCAGCAGCCAACCTCCCTCAGCTTTCCAGAGTGCTGGGATCACAGGCATCAGGTGTTGCCAGTCTCCCACCACCGCCGGATCCTCTACCACTGGTTTATTCGCACCTTCTCCCAGTTTGCCCTAATGGTTTTAGCTATAAAACACACAAAATCCACTTTCTGACTAAAACTGCATGAGGAGACTGGCTTATTCCTTGCTCAGCCATGACTGTTTTCACTGAAGAAATGGTTAAATTTCTTCAGCCCATGGAAAACTTTCTTTGCTAAAAGAAAACAAATGAACAAACAAACCTCAGTAACTGCTTTAACAAAGTGAACATTTTCCCCTCAGAGCAAACTATTATCAAAAGTTAGTATGGGCTTGATATATTTTTATAAGTTTCAAAAAAGTAGTGAGTATCTGATGTCCCCAAGAATGCAAATGCTTTGACTCATTGACAATCCAGGAATAGTTAAATGTTACTAAAGAAAAAAGGTGGCAATTAAAGTATTAGAGGAATTAAGATTCCACTTACTGGGAAAAAAAATCACCATGATTTGAAGCTTACCAAAAAAAAGATTTTTTATGGGCATATTTTAGCCTACCATGCTATAATCAAGCATTTTTATGGATTCCATTTATATTAATAAGGCAGTAAAGGAGAAAGCTTCAGATTAAAAAAAAGAAGAAGAAGAAGAAACAAAAAAATAATAATAATAAGTCTCAGAAGCCTTGGAGCCAATGACAAGACCAAAGCAGAGCCAGGGCCTTCTGACTCTGCCAGCGAGACTGGACTCACACTGCTGCCAAAGTCTGTTTACTTTCTCTCTGGTCGATGTGGGAACAGTCTGACCAGTCTTGAAAAGTAGGACTTGATGGCCCATCATGTGAAAAGCTATTATAATAACATATCCACAGTTGGCCCTGAAATATGCTTTCAAGAATTTGGAAGATTTGCCAACCCTATTTGAATTTTTCTTCAGAAAACTGCACTTTTATTAACACCCTCGTCCCCGCTGTGGATAAAATTGGTCACAGTATTCTCGTGGGGGAAAAAAAAGAGCTTTCTGAAGAGCCTCTGCAGATAGAGAGATGGAGTTTCTGGCGAAGAATAAAAATGGGAATGTTTGAAATGTTTAGAGCTTCTGATTAAACCTTCGATGGTATATTTCTCTTAGACAAAGCATTTGTCATAAGTAGCTTGTCTGCCTGAGTATGATTTATGTGGCTGGACTGAAGTCAGCTGAATAATTTATGCTATTTAGTGTTCTGGAAAGTTTCTTTCTTTTAATAAATAAATAAATAATGCTGTGTTAAGAGGAGAGGGAAATAATGGAAAATGTCAGTAGGGTGAGGAGGGAAAAAGATATTTTTCCATGTTGGAAGCTAATAAAGTGTATTTGAGAGGAATGGTCCCTGCACAGAAGGGTAGGACTCTAATAGGTGAATATTGTCAGCATTTTCAATGAAACCAATTGGCTAAGAGAAGCTGTCAAATAGGTGTGAAATGAGCTAAAATTACGAGCGATACACTTTCTTTTAAGGTACTTTGCTTTGTTCCTTACAGTGCCTTACAGCAAAAAATTTAATTTAAATACTGAAAATGGAATACAGCTATATTGATTTAAATTCACTAAGCAAGTATTGGAATCTATTTCCTGTTTCCTGCCTAAGTGCAGAGTTGAGTCTGTGAGTGCTGTCAGCTTTTCTACTATTTATGAGTGAGTCACAGTTTATTAGAACCTACCACAATGTATATTAGCATAAAACACATAACTTGAATTGTCCGTTTATAAAATTTTCAGAATGTATGATTATAGCTCTGTTCTTACTGTAGATTTTTACATAGCTCCAATGATTCATCCTACCTGCTAAAACACTGAGCACGTGTTAGCCCTTGGCTGGTTTGGGTTGGGGATTTTTTTGTTGTGGTTTGGTTTGGTTTCTGTTATTGTTGTTGTTGTTCTTGTTGCCATTTTGTCGCATAAATTTTCTTCCTGGAGCCTACAGCAAAGACAGAATTACAGACAAAAGGATGGATGGGTGAGTGTACAGAAATACAGGCGGCTCAATTCAGCTGAAATTGTTTCATAGATAACTCACTGTAAGCTATGACTAAAAATATTTGAAATGTTTACAGGCTGCATAATATATATGTTTGATTTATTAAAGAAGACTTCTATCAGCTGCTCAGTAACCATTCCAGAAAAAAATGCCTTAAAAGAACTCAAGCAAAATCACAGCCCCTCATCTGCAGTGCTGTTTCTAATTTGAAGGCAAATTCATCTCTGACATACAGCAGATTCTGTGCAGGTGGAAGGGAGCCCCTCTCCGCTCCTCTCTCTGCCAGTCAAATTATGTCATCAGTGAAGGATCACTGGTTTTTAATGACACGGTGGCCTCCATACTGAGAAGCAGTCCTAGCAGAGCAGTGTGCACAGCCAATAAAATGGCTGTCACCAAATTACAATTGACACTTAACATCACTAAATCTGTGGTGTAATTCCTTGTGACAGTTGTGTAGGTATATTAGAAGAAAATAATTTACTTCAAACCCAGCATGTTAGACACATTTTCCTGAGCATAATTCATGTCACATTTACAGTAGCCAAAGCTAGCGGTCTCGAGGCAACCTTAATCCGGGAAGAGATCACAGACACTCACATGTTCATTGAAGTATGATTATTTATGCATGCAATAAACAAAGCTAGAGCAGTTGTTCATTGTAGGTTTTAATTGTTATTGGGGGTTTTAATTGTTATTGGGTTTTAAATGAATATTAGCCTCTTTTGCTGTAGGGAATAAGAAAAACTATTTTAAAAAGCCACATTTTATATGGAAAGCAGGCATCAGCTAAAAAGTCTTCTTTTTTGTCAAGATGAGATGGACATTCATATGGTCCTCTCACCTACCGCAGCTCTACATTATATTTGCACTTGAAATTTCTGTGCCAATTACTATGCGACAAATGTGTATAAGTCCAACTTCCAAAATGCAAGTAAAGTTAAAAAAAAAAAAAAACAGCAAGAGTATTTCTCTCCTCTCAGAGTAATAACATTGGGGAACAAAGGTTTGGGAGACTGAAGCGGCTTCTTCTGGAATACTATTCTGATCCATTCATCTGAAGCTGATCTGCAGAGACCCTTGCTGGCCCTATAAGCATATATAAATATGTGACAGAGTTAAAGGTCTCCTCTCTTCAGAATGAAGTGGTTTGAATGTCTGGCGAAATGGGACTGCAAAAAATTCATTCCAACTTTGTCTCTAGGCAATTCACCTTTGGCCCAGTGATGATATGAGTCTTTCTGCTGATGGGAGGAGATCTAATAAGTCAGCTCAGGCAGTCTTTAGAAGGCAGGGGCCTATTTGTTAGCAGAATGAGGCAGGTGTACTCTTCTCTGGGAGATTAGCTCATCCCAGCATGATAATTACCTCACAAGAAGCCCTCAAGGTTACATATCAGACACGGAGCTGCAGACCCAGCCCTGGAGTGGGCATGCCTGTGTGGTTAAGGAGTCTTAGACATTCCAAATTTGAAAACACAAATCAGTGAGTGATAATTTCCCCCGTCCTTTCATTAAGACACTGAGGCATCTTCAGCAAGGGCAGAGCCCACTGGAGAGCCACAGCCTGATCTTGGCTCCACTGCAAGGCCAGAGAAGCGGCTCTGTCCATGTGTCTCCCTTGATTCTCTGCAAGGCCCCAAACTGCAAGCAGGAAGCAAGAACCCATGTTTGGTTGGCTCAAGTCCTTCTGGCTGTGTCCCTTTGCTTAATCCTACCTTTCAAAACAGTCCCTTTGCTTAATCCTACCTGTTTCCAAAACAGAATCACAGCATTTCAGTTTTGTCACCCATAAGCAGAAAGGGAACATGGCATTGGGGTTACACTGGGGTTTTTAAATAGTTTTTAAGCACACCAGTAGCTCTTCCTACACCATCATGACTTTGGGGTGCCCCTCTAACAGGGCCTCAGGCTGCTGGATGCTTTAGCTGTGCTAAACAGACCTGTGTCACCACTGCCAGCTATGGGCTAAAGCTAGAACCTCTTTGCTTTTTGAGATTGGTGAGGATGACCTGTGAAATTCTTCAGTGTCACCGGTCCCTAGAGCACACTCTTGACAGCACCAAGCAGGGGAAATGGTGGTGATCTGGTCACATGACCACAGCTGCCACAGTTCATCACGAGGACACTGGTTGTGGGGGTGCATCGAGAGAAGTGGGGAGGGATGATATGATCAGAAGTCATGAGCTTCACCAGCTTTTCTGTAGAGGTATAACAAGCAAGGTCATTTCAAAGGATTTCTAAGGCAAAGGCACAAATGTATCACAGGTTTATTGGAAATGAACATTGGCGGCAGGCATTCTTAAGGACATGTGATAAGAAAGTATTCCGTACACAAACATCAGAACATTTTGTAAACACAAGAATTAACACAACAGTCCTCGAAAAGATCAAGATCAAAAGACATTTTTTATGGTTGATAAATGATTTGAGTTTTATACATCGTGTGTAGGCACTATCTACGGCAATGCCATCTGAAATGGCATTAAATTGATCATTCACTGAGGCCACAGGAAATCTTGGCTCTCATATTGTTGGAGGCCTATTCGGTGTCAAGGACAGCAGGAGAACCTCTGGAGCAGTGCGTCTCCTGGACTGAATTTGGACCGCCTCCTTATAAAATCATACCCTCCTCTAAGACCCATATTGGTGCAGGACAGTTAGGATTTTCTAGAGCCTCAATTCAGAGGTACCCACCCTCCCCCATTGTCAGCACGTATACACTGGCCCCAGCACGGTGGCCCCTGGTAATACCAGAGCAAGAAAAGAAGGCAGATGAATGCACCGACCCCTCCTGCGGGAGAAGCCACCCGCAGCAATTGCCCCCAAACGATTCAGTCCCCAGTGATGTCAGAGAATAGCACGAAATCCTGGACACACTTATCAGACAGGAAGCTGATCTCTATTTTGAAAACATACAAGTATGTTATCCTTATACGGACTCACACAGAGGGGGAAGCTTACCCGAGGACAGGTCACACCCAAACTCTGAGCATTCAGGTGCCTCCAAACCTGGTCATGGACCTCCAGTCGCCCAGACAGGTCTGATCTATTACAGAGCATATGGCCTCCTGCCTCTTTATAAGGAACAACTAAGAGGGAGAAGTTACTATATTTTCCAAAATACCAAATTTAGGGTAATTCTAGTGAAAGAAACTTTAAAAGATGCCTTTTAGAAGCAGTCTCTGCTTTAAAGAATGTTCTTCTCCCTATAGGGAAGAGAACTGAGGGCACACACTGCACACACACGCCCCCAGGCACACACATTCTCATCACAATCTCTCTCTCACATTCACACACAAATACACCTTCGGCCATGTCACTGTTTACTCAACCTATCCTCACGCCCACCTTCACTCTTGGAAAATATGGGTCTCTTCCCAGGCCTTGCTAAGACTCTCCCATCCCACTAATACTCTGTTTCAGTTTTTAAAATGAACACATCTTTCTGAAATTACACATTGAATATCAAACAAAAGCCATTTGAATGTTTTCAAGGCCACAGCAATATCAGGGGTAAGTCTGAAAGGGATGAAAGTCAAATCCTGGACTGTGTATGGCTTTGATAACCAAATACTTTCAGTGATTAGGACAGAGAGATGCGCTCTGGGGTCACACGTGCATGATAAGGAAGGAGCACCACTTACTTGGGGGTTCTTTTCCATTGACAGAGACATCAGAAAAAGAAAAGAGAAAATCCCTATTATAAAAGTAATTCTGTATTAGCTCATCTACCCTGAAGAATAATTTTTCAAATGAAAAATATAAGGAAATTCCAATTCCACATGAAAATGCTATTCCATATTTTGTAAGTCTCAATTATATTATAAACTAAATCTTAATTTATAACCACTGATAGAAACATTTGATGTCAATTGATCTTTAATACATTATGTTTCTGTTCCAAGAGTGCCAGCTAGGGAGAATGATTTCCTGTGAATGTCTGGATATTTTAACTTTAGGAAATGATCATATAAGCTCAACATGTTAGCTCCTTTGTGTCCCAAGCACTGTCAGCAAAAGAGGCAGCATTTATCTATTAACCATATTCTCTTTTTAAATCCCATGTCATATATTATCCAATTTTGATATAGAACAAAAAGATATATATTTGTGGCATTGCTACATTTAATTTTACTACAAAATACAACACAATACTATAATATTTGAAAAGCACCTTGTTCTTTTAAAGAGAGCAAAGAACACATTTTTAAAATATATTCAATGTTTATTCTTGATATAATCATACAAATGCATTTTTGAATAGTTAAAAATACTCGAACAGAATATTAAATTTGTTCAAAACACTCAAGTTAGAAGGTGCGAGATTTTTTCAGGAATTAATTTTATATGATTGTAAATAAACATGTTTGAAGAAGTTTACATCATCTTTATATAAGCCTTTAAGGTTAAAGTTCCAATTGTCTATTGTTACATAGCAAAGTATCCCTAAAACTTTGTAATTTACCGTTTCATTATTTTTCATGATTTTGTGGGTCAGAAATGATAGCAAGTCTCATATTGAACAATTCTCCTTCAAAGGTCAACTGGACCAATGTGGTGTTATTCAGCTGAAAGTTATGCTGGCTGGATTCCTCACTCATGTACTTGAAGCCTGGGATGGGATAGCTGGGACAGCTTGGGGGAGCAATGCTGGCTCGCTCCTCACTGCCTCTCCACATCGCTAGCTTGGGCGTCCTCACAGCAGAACAGTCCCAGCGTCAACAGATTTTGTATGTCCTTAAGTTGACATAATTTTTATAGACCAGGCACACACCACATGTACATATCAGCACAGTAGGCCTGTTTCCTTACGTTGACCATTTCCATGAGTTGACCAGTTTGTCACAGCCCCTCCGGTGGTCACCTTACAGAGGTTCTGCTGTAGCAGGGCAGGGCTCCAAAAATGAGTTTTCCCAGAGGGAGAAGTAGACCCAGAAGCTGGCACAGCATCATTTTCATGAGTTTTAATGGGCAAAGCAGTGACAGACTCACCCATAATCCAGACTACCTCTGGACAGGAAAAACCTCGCAGGGTTTTGTGGCCATATTCAATCTACTAATCCAATAAACATTTCATTTTGGAATTTTGTTGTTAATAAATTTTTCTGCCAAGAACAGCACTGCACCCTGTTTCCTTATTGAGAACCACCAATTTTTAAGACCAATTCTAGAGCTCCCAGTAATATAGAAAATAACCAAAAAAGTGGTAGAAAAACCTAAATGTAGAAACGAATCTTATGTCACATGGACTATATGGCCTACTTTGCCCATATAGTAAGTCACACAGTGAAGGGTGAGACTGCATTCAGGGATTTTTCTTGTTGCTTTCTTATCTTTTCTTTTCTCATTTTCTTTTATTGTTTTAAGTTGGATTAGGAAGAAATGGTTTAGATGCTCAGAAAAGTAAATTAAGACATTAAGCCTTAAAATTAAGTTATTATATTGAAACTTTGGCCTCAGATAGTGTATGTATCTTACCAAAACCTCCATTTAATTTTGAAAATGGTTTTGTAGCATAATTTATATGCTCTGACCAACAAGACTGAGACCAGGAGCCACCACCAGCAATCAATTTAATAGCTCCACAGTAATTCAGAAAGTCCTCCAGACTAATCTAAGCCAGATATGCCTGTACAAAAAGAATCCTAAATAATCAGAATAAAGTTTCCTCTCCCATTATAAAATAGGTATGGACTGATCAAGTTGGCTGTTAGGATAATAATTACAAGGTGAATTCCACTTTGCCATTTACTCCCAAGATAAAACCAAAGAAAAAGAATCATTACAACAAATACAAAAACACTGGCTGACCTGTACGTTCCTGCCTTCCGTGGTGTGCCACATTTAGGGCTTTCCGTTTCCCTCTCTCATTACTCACTGCTCTGCTATTCAGCCCTTGAAATTCCAATCAGAAATTCAGGTAGGGCTTAGGATATAAAAGCTGCGATAAAAATTACTCCCATTCCAACAATGGCAAAAAGCTCAATAGCTTCCCACCAGAAAACTAAAGCAGAATGTCAAACAAGTTAACTGTCTTCCAAAAGGTGACGTGACCCTCTGAGGATAAACAGGACACACGAAACGTTTGGCTTTGACAGAACATAAGGGGAAGGAGACAAACCCAAAAGTGGTGAGAAGGAAGCGAAAATTCCTCCTAAAGTTTCAAGGCCAAATGTGAGCCTGAAAATACACAAATTGAAAGTCGCTGGCAGCTCCAGACAGAACAGAAAACTCACTAAACTCACTTTTGTTTTTTGTTTCTTTCTTCATATCAGGTGCTCACGTCAAAAACTGGGAACAAAGCAGGAGAGCCAGAAACACAAAGCCCACCAAATCCTGTAACAAAAAGCTGAAGCGTTCAGCATCTAAAGAAGAGGTAAGGAAACCCTCTCCTCCTTCAGGGCTCCGCCAAAGACACGCTGTCTATCTCTAGTAAAGTGGTCCAAAATGCCCTCGCCCCAGCTTTAGGCAAAAGAAAAAAAGAAAGAGAGAGAGAGATCTCACTAATAAAGAGGTAGAAGCAAATGTTTTCTGGCTGCCCCTAAGAAAGACACAAGAAATTCCCCTGGCAGACACCACCACCAGACACCTTGAGCCGAGTCACAAGCCCACTAGAGGGAGGACACAGTCCTTGCCCCTGGCTCTGGGTAACACTGTACTAGCACTGAAGGAGGGGAAGCGAAAGCCCCAGGGCCCTGAAGGAGAGACTTAAATTCCACTCAGGCTCAGATTTCTGTGCTTACACAAAGGTGAGATGTGTCACCACCAGAAAGGGCAGCCAACTCAAGGCAGAGTGAGCAGCCCCACCCTGAGACACAGACATGCAGGGCCCAGCTAAGAATGAGGATGGACTGGGAGAACCAAGAACTCCTTGTACCCACTGCAAACATCATTTTTAATAACAAGCAATAGCAGTCTACCATGAAAAGGGAGGAAAGAACATGAGAGAAGACCCCCACGGTGCAGCGTGCAGGGCCTGCTGGAAGCAGGCAGCAGAGCAGGAACACTACGCAAAACTCTCCAGACTCCAGGCCCCACAGTGGAGGGGGCAGAGTCCCCCTGCTGCAAGACCTAGAAGCCCGTGTTGCACTGAGGATGACCACAGCAGCAGCGAAAAAACACACCTCCACTGCTGCTCTATCAAACCTCCCATATTAATGTTCAGACTGAAGAAGAGACATACCAATTTCTCAAGATGAGTATTGTTTTTCTACACCTTATACATAGCATTCAGTAACAGACATGAGATGTAAAAAAGAAAGCCACTATTAAGACGTAAAGTGGTCTATAGAAACAGGCCTGGAGATGACCCAAATGTTGGAATTACTAGATAAGGATTTTAAAATTATATGATTATTATGTTTCATGTTCTAGTGGAAAAGATAAGGTGTACTTATGAATAGATGGAGAGGAGTTCCAGCACAGAGATGAGAATTTTTTTAAAAAATTCTAACACGAACTAGAAATGCTAGGGGAAAAAAAACATGAAAACAAAGATAAAGAATTCCTTCAAGAGGATAAACTGGATAAAGCAGAGGAAATAATAAGTGAACTTGAAAATGAGCCAATAGAAATTACCTAAACTAAAACACGAAGAGAAAAAAAGAATGAAAAGCATAATGAACAAAACACAAAAGAAATATTTGAAGAGATAACAGCTTAAATAATTCCCCAAAATTAATGAATTACAACAAATTATAGACCCAAAGGTATTAGAAACTCCCAAGCAGGATAAAAACAGAAAGCGAAAGAGAACAGAAAGAAAGGAGGGAAAAATAGAGGAGAGAAAAGAAAGAGGGAAAGAAGGAAAGGAGGGAGGATGGGAGGGAGGGAGGATGGGAGGGAGGGAGGGAGGGAGGGAGGATGGGAGGGAAGGAGGATGGGAGGCCGGGAGGGAGGGAGGGAGGGAGGATGGGAGGGAGGGAGGATGGGAGGCACACTCAGACACATCATAGGTCAAACTGTTGAATCATAGATAAAGTCTTGAAGGTATCCAGAGAGGGAGAAAAGAAACTACATGCTGAGAAACCGTACCAACACACTTTTCTTTAGAAACTATGAAAGCCAGAAAAAAAATGGTCTGCCATCTCTCAAACACTGAAATTATTTTTAAGTCAACCCTGAATTCTATATCCAGGGAAAATATCTTCCAAAAATGAAAGAGAAAGGAAGTCTTTTTCATACAAACAAATAATGAGAAAATTCATTTCCAGCACTATACTATAATAAATGTTAAAGGAAGTTTTTCAGATAGAAGTAATGTGATACCAGATACAGATTTGGACCCACACAAGGGAGTGGAGAACTACCAAAAATAGCAATGAGTACATGAATATGAATAAATGTAAACACTTTATAACTTTTAATTTGTTTGAAAAATAACTGAATAAAGCAAAAATAGTAACAATGTATTGTGGAGTTTACAATAAATGTAGAAGTAAAATGTATGACAATACAAGTGCAAAGAATGGATAAGAAAAAATGGAAGTCCCTATTGAAGTTCTTACACCAGCGATTTTCAACAGGTGTGCCATGAAAATTTTTAAAGATCATTACTCAAATTATTTCTGAAAGAAGTTCAAAGAACAGTAAATATATATTTTTCTTATTCTTTTTTTTTTTTTTGATGAACATAATTTAAGTGTGCCAGGAAAGTTTCACTATAGTCTTAAATGTGCCATGAGGTTAAAAAAGGTTAAAACACCGTCTTACAAAAAAAAAAAAAAAAAAATTATCAAGTGGTTCAGTATTACTTGACTAGATTACAGTAAACTAGTGATGTCTTCCCATAAAGTATTCCTGAGATGCTAATACACTGTACAGCACAGTCCCATCTACCCTATTCCTTCTTCTAAACATTTTGCCTTAACCCTAGGAAGTTCTCTAAATCTTGGGCTTCCTTGTTCATTATACTGAGTTTCATACTCACTATAAAATTAATGAAAAAAATTAATGTTGATAGATTTTTTAATCCTGTATACCCAATTCAAGGTTTTTTTAAATTTCATATTAACATGAGGGTAAAACAATTAGGTTACAGTATTTGCATCTGTAAGGTAAACTCTAAGTAGTAGTTGAGTCCTTCACCCAGGAGGTGTGCCATACACCCACACAATTGTTCCCACCGGGTAGGGACACCCCACATTCTTGAATTAATCTGAGTTTTTCTCTCTTGTGAGCACATTGTTGTTACTTGTAGAAACAAGGTTCAAGTTAGTATCGAGTACATAGGATGCTTATTAGTCCATTCTTGTGGTACATTACTTAGGAGAATGTTCTGTTTTAATGAAAAGATGGTCCAGAGACCAAATAGAAAAGATCAGAGTTGTCCCAGCAACAGAGAATAGGAGAAAAGACAGGCGAGAACCTCCAGAAACCTCCTCCTGTGGGCTACAGATGTGGGTCCCACTAGATGTCTAATGCATCATGTCCCAAGCAGGGCCTTCACTTGCTGGGGCTGCCAGAACAGGACACCACAGAATAGGCATTTCTTACAGCAGAAATTCATTTCCCACTGTCCTGGAGGATGGAAATCCAAGATCGAGGTGTCAGCAGGGTTGGTTTCTTGTCAAGCTTCTCTACTCAGCTCCTCTTCCTCTAAGAACACCAGTCAGATTGGTCAGGGCCCACCCCAATGACCTCATTAAACTCTAATTACCTCTTTAAAGACCCCATCTCCAAATACAAAAACAGTCACATTCTTAGGTACTGGGCATTAGAACTTCAACATATAATTCTGAGGGAATACAATTCAACCCATAGTAGGCAACATACCAAAAATTCATTGACACTGGAGTAAACCGGCACTGGGACCCAACCAGGAAAACCCAGGTAGATATGTTCAAACAAAGCCCTAGGAAAGGCCAAGGCAGAAAGTCAGTCTTACAAACAGTAGGTATTTAAACAAAAACAAAAGAAAGCAATTAAAGTTTAATTTTAAAAGTTATTACAATGTGTTATATCTCAAAAAGAGTAAATAATTCAAGTGTCTTATTTATATTATTTATATACAATTCCGTTAATATATGTTACTTCTACCTTCCTGTGGAGGAATAGGCAGTGGAGATCCAAGAAAGAATTTCACGTGCGGATGAATGAACACAGGGCCAAAGTCAGTGCACTCCCAGAGAGCTCTGAGAAACAGGTTCTCGACTGTCAGTCATTACTGCTGAGGGAGGACGGTAGGAAGAGGGTTAGAATCCCAAATCCTAAATTCTGAATCCTGAATCCCATAACGCCACCTAATGTTGGACTAGATTGAAGAATGAAAAACATTCCGAATCATTGGTCACCCCGTTCTGTTTTGGCCCCACATCCCAATCTGGAGCCCCCTTCTGCTAAATGAGATTTGGCAGTAAATAAACGGAGAGGGTTCCTTCTATTCCTTAACAAAAGGCCTGTCGGCGGGCACAGCTGCGGGCTGGCTAATCACCTTCTTCTTGGCACCTCGCCAGATCCCCAACCTCTGGGTGTGATTCCTCTGAATGAAAGAAGAGGAATAAAAATGAGAGAATGCTTTACCCAGGAGCCTAGCAAAGAACATGCCCCAACGAAGAATGTCCCCTATGTCCAGCTGGCCTTCTAAGGGTAAAAGTATTCTCTGGAAATCCATCGAGAAGAAGAAAAGGAGGAGAGCAATGGCGACGTAAAAACGCGTGGCACCGGGTCCTCTCCCGTGGAGCGAGAGCCCTTTTTATACTGAGTCCTGAATACCTTTCCTAGGATTCCTTAACCTCTTAAACACTTTTAGAGGGATATTTTAAATAATTTTTGCATACTATGTCATAAAATGTGATACATTTTCACTTTATATTAGTAAATTATTAAATAGTATGTTCATTTTAATGGGTTACTCAAAGATATATTTTATATAATTTTTTATTGTTTCACATTCAACAAGAAATTCGTGTTATTTAATTAACTTCAATTTGTGTAATAAAAAGCATTATTTTCTTGAGTGGCATAATTTAAAAGCAGCATGTTTTGTCTAAGTGTATTAAAATGTAGATAGAAATTAAACTACACTGTGATAGGCTGTTGTGAATGAGAAGTCAAATGGAAAGCTGTATTTTCTCCTTTTAACGTTAGTTTTTTAAGTACAGCCCTGGACTAATTGTGTATAAGAATTTGATGGGGGGGTGAACACAACTCGTGCACCGTGGACAAGCGTCTTGAGTCCACGTGCAGGACTATTGCACTTTCTCAGCCGCCTTCCAACTCAGTATCCTTAAAATGTCCTTAAACAGTAGTACGTTATAAACGGTACAAATTAAACAATTTATGCCTAAGGAAAAAAATGTAAGTAGATAACATTTAACCTCTACTGTAGTTAGCAAAATTGACATGAAATCAATCACCCAAGTAATGGAGACCTGAGAACACTCATCTGTGCTGAGCAGCACAGGCTCAGTCCATTAAATTAAATCAGAGAGGCCATTACCACCCAGACCAGTGTTTTCCAACTTTTTTTTATTTTTATTCAGTTTTGGGCCAGGGCTGGGTTTGAACCTGCCACCTTCAGCATATAGGGCTGGCACCCTACTCCTTTGAGCCACAGGCACTGCCCATTTTTCAACCTGTTTTATCTCACAGCACTCTTGAACCTATAGTTATACCTCCATGGCACACTTAAATGATGTTGATCAAAAAAGGAAGAGTAAAAAAAAGAGTATATTTACTATGCTTTGAACTTCTTTTGAAAATAATTTATCTAATGATCTTTAAAAGTTTTTGTAGAACACCTAAGATCCTCTCAACCGCACGCTGGTTGAAAATCACTGACCTAGAACACTGGTTCCCAGAGTCTGTTCCCAGGCCCAGTGGCACCAGCATCCCCTATGAACTTGGTAGCAATGAAATTCCTAAACATCACCATAGACCCACTAAATGAGGAATTCTGGGGTGAGACCCAGCAGTCGGTCTGGGTCTAATAAGCCTTCAGATGGCCCAGAAGCATGCTACAGTTTAAGAATACCAACCTAGAACAAGTGGAAAATCCACACACCCCTTGGTGAAGCATCCTTTTAGGGAAATCTGCCCTGAAGGAATTAAAAGAACAAACCACTCAAGGAGTTTCTAAGTGATTCCCAGGAAAGCAGGCAGTCCAGAGACACCCAGAAAAAGAAACAATCAGATGCAGGTTACATTATTAATATGGCAGAAATACCCTACGGGTAGAAATGCTTTCTTCAAAAAGGAAAAAACCATTGAGTGAAAATTCTGGTTCAGTCTCACATTTGTTCCTTGTTTTTAAAGGGTCTGACAGGTGAACTGAAAGGCGGGCTCTCAGGCTTACTGGCCTGGTGACTTGGTGTGGGGGTGTAACTGAACAACTCCTCAGCCATAACATGCAGATGACACACCTGTCCTCTCGGAATTGCAGTGGGATTTTATGACATAGCATGTGTAAAGGTAAGCCCAGCCCAGGAGCATTTATTTGGACAGTAGAAGGGTAGGATTTGGTTTAATTCTTCATTGATGTTTCCCTCCCCTTTCTCCCTTCCCTTTACAGCGGGGGCAGGTTGGTTTGTTTGTTTGTTTGTTTTCTCTCTTGGCTCCAGGATGATTTGCAAAAGAGCAAGAAGCAAAAGCTGTAGGAGACAATTGCTCTTCGTGTCCGTTATAAAAGCTTGAACTTATTGAAGAGAGGGAAGTGGCTTTGAGGAGAATGGTAAGGGGGAGATTTCCCACATACTAGAAAGAGGTCAGGGTGGGGGGCCACTGTGAGGAGTGGGATCCACATACTGTTCCGGGTAGTGTTAGCAAATGAGGTTGATCAGCACAGCTTGTAAGACTGGACAGCAGACACAGGGACTTCTGGGCTTGGCAAAGTTTCCTGGCACAGAAGCAAAGCAACAAAACCTCCTGACCAGAAATGAACAGCCAGAGAGAGAGAATGGGGTTCTTAAAGGTGATTACCTCAGAGACTGGCGATGGGCAGGGAGCGGCGAATGCACAATGCAGGTGAGAGAGCCCAAAATCTGGAACTGACCTTCCCATCAGGCCCACAAGTTGGCTTGGGGGTGGATCAGAGTTAGCCCAAAGAAATAAAGAAATGTGATATTTCTTGCATATCTGAGTTTGTGGACTGTTAGTCACACCCTCTGCTATGGTTTTTATAAATAGCCATTTTACCTTCAGAATTACACAGATAGATTCTTTTTAGTTACTAAAAGCAAAGGCCTTTCCATATATAGGAGAACAGGAGGGTGTCTGCATTCCCCTCTCATCTTTAGGAGGCAGAGTGAAGTGTGGGCCTACTCTGAAAAATGGACCACTAACTCACATGGGAGGGGTCTGACAAATGTAGTGACTTTTAAAACCGCATTTGAGTCGACATTCGTAGAAAAGGATGGATTCTGGGTCTTAGAATCTTTCTTATGATGAAATTATTTCTACTTTCTTATAAAATTCTTTTATACAAAAAATAGCTCATTACGCTAGTTTCTCTCATGAACATACAAATGTGAACGCAAAGACCCATAAGAAACCTTCTACATGAGGGGCTCACAGCACCCAGGCTGAGGTGAGAAACATGCTTAAGTGAGACAGAAGTGATCCCACAACATCTCAGAGCACATGCATGATACATTCCAACGTGCTGATCGCTGTAACACAGAACAAGTTAAAAATCCCAATGAGAAAGGACATACAGTGTGACATTGATGGTGTGATGACCAGTGACTGTCTAAACATGAGCAACTCTAGAAAAACAGGCAATGTGAACCATTTGAAGTCCTTTCTTCAGGAATTGTCAAACCACTTCAAATCTAAAATTATGATTCAGAAAAACGCAATTTGATACTAGCTAAATATCATTAATCAAACTGACCAGTTCAATATAATTTGCTCCTATTGCATCCACAATTTGAGACATGTTTCTGAGACCTTTTGTGGTGACACTGCATTTATACACATTTTGAAATTGTTGATGGTGAGTAGGTGAATCACTCAGTTGGGTCAGCTCTCCTTTCTTGATCTTTGTGGCAAAGCAAAATACCCTCTGTATGTGAGAGGAGTAATCTCTACCCCCATCAGAGAAATTAATCCTCCAACCCCACAAATCGTGAAGGTTTTCCCACGGAGAGTTTGACAGACCCACCTCCAGGAGGTCAAAGCATAGAAAAGAGTGTGATTACTATGATAAGCACTGACCGTATCCTAGAGCTTTGCTAGCTATCATTCAGGAGTCAACAAAAACGGGGCAAATAAGGAGAAAAGTATGAAAAGATAAAAGGTTCAAAAGAAGCATCACAGGTTGTTGGTTAAGAAGATGAAACTCAGGGAGCCAACTGCCTGTGTGGGTTCAAATCCTGCTCCAGCCTTCCTAGCTGTGTAAACTTGGACGTGCTGGTTAGCCTCCGTGCATTAGTCTCCTTATCAGTAAAAAGCTGTTGCCTGCCTCACAGGGGGCAGTGAGGATAAAGTGAATTAATATATGTTAAGTTCTAGGACAGTGTCTGTCCCTAGGAAGTAACATATACACATATATGTAAATGACTGATACACAAACAACCACGCACACACCACAAAAAATACAAGTGAGGAATAGCTAGTACTTATTAGAAACCATCTTGAGTGGAGATAGGTCAGGGTACCCTCAAGTTTTTATTTTATTTCTTTATAGCTGATATATTTAGTTTATAAGAAAATGAACTGGATGGGCTCGGCGCCCATAACACAGTGTTTACAGTGCCAGCCACATACAACAAAGCTTGCAGGTTCAAACCCAGCCTGGGCCAGCTAAACAACAATGACAACTGCAACAAAAAAAAAATAGCCAAGTGCTGTGGCGGGTACCTGTAGACTCAGCTACTTGGGAGGCTGAGGCAAAAGAATCATTAAAGCCCAAGAGTTTCAGGTTGCTGTGAGCTGTGATGCCACAGCACTCTACCCAGGGTGACTAACTGAGAGTCTGTCTCAAAAAAAAAAAAAAAAAAAACCCAAGAATATAAACTCTTAAACTCGATGAACTATCCAGTAAAAGACACTTAATGTCAGGGGCTAAGAGTTCAAATAAAGTTGCAACATTCCATCCAAAGAATTTAGAACTAGAGCTTTCTCTATACACGGCTTAACTCTTAGGTAGTTACTTCTTTGTGTCTATTCTTGGTATTTTCGAAGTTCAAGACTGAACTTGCCTTAACGTGTCGCGTCTCGTTGAAAAATGCTAGGCCAAGTTTCCAAAATGGAATTTTTATTCCAGATTTTTTTTATTGGCCACAAATTTTTACATCGCAATATCCAGGGTTTTTGGAGGGTGAGAGGAATACTTACACTCCAAGAGCCAAATCCAGGGGATATGGGAAAGGACATCAAATTTAAAGAATCAAATTTAACTTAGCACTTAGCATGATATTACATGCCAGTACTTTCACATTTCTTGTCATTTTCTATTCCATTTGTTAATATCCCCATTTCATAGAAAAGGCAATGAAGACTCAGGGGTAAAAATGACTTCCTCCAGCTCCAGAATCTCTACGTTGCTAAAATCCACTTGGGAGCCATGTTTCTCTGCCTCCAATCAGGGATCATTTCATTCCACCAAAGGTGCCACCACCATCAAGTCTGAAGGCAAAATGTGTCTTAGGAGGTCCAAGAAAAGGGGATCAAAGTGAATGAAAACAAGCAGGAAAATCTCATGCGACAGAGACTGGAAGTGGTTAGAATTTGGGGAGGTGAATAAGAAGCGAAAGGGCCACAGTTGGAGGTTGAAAATGAGTCCAATCAGGAAGACTGGAAAGACAGGCCAGATAAGCAGCAGTGAGGCTTGGGAGTCCCGCTAAAGATGATTCTAATACCAGGAGGGAGGCAGAAACTCAGCCACCAGGGTTGAGAATGAGGCTGGGAAATCGAGAGCCATTCCAGGCTTCTGAGCCTGTGTTTGTGGCAGGATTAGGAGGATAGAGGCAGACAGAGCTGCTGCAGGCTGCTGCATTAACTCAGTGGGGCGGGACAGGTGCTGGTGACTACGGAATAGAAGGGAAATAACATCATAGCACCCGCTCCAAAGGAAAAAGTTTTCAAACTTAATAATCATGGCTCATAAAGGAAAGGAATAAGTTAAAAATGCCTTCCAGGCTTTGAGTCTGGGGGGCGTGGATGCCAGTAACACTGGAAAAGACATAGGAAAAGCCTTTGAGTTGGAATGAAATAAACACCACAAATAGGAAACAGGAAACAAAACCAGGCTCAATTCTAAGTCTGGGGATTCTACGTGACACTGGGCCATCCACACACCAAAGTGCTAGAGAAAGTTGCACAGACTGAAACTTTAATAAGTGGCCAGGACTGGAAATGGAAATGAGAGAATTTCCAACTTAAAATATAGCAAGCGAGTTACATGAGGAAGTAGCCCTGACCACTGCGATGCTCTCCCCTGCCAGTGAGTCATCACCAGGAGGGCTTCCTGTTGTTCCTCATCCCTCTCTCAGTTAATGTGGCAGATGTGCAGCCTCTGACTCCGGAGCTCAGGCAGGAACTGAGACGCATTCTCTTCTCTATGCTCTCACTTCCATTTTTGAAGAGGAGTAGCCACTGTTTCTCTGTCTAAACCCCTGAAAAGGGGGCACATGAAAGAATTAAAATGTGCTGGTGATTTGAAATGCTAAAAACGGCACTTTAGCGTTGACTGTATAAGAATTGTTATATTCCTGCCAGCTTAGATGCAGGCAATTTTATATTTAATTTCTAAAATAAAGTAATTTTTAAAAAAAATCTACACCCAGAAGTCAAAAAATAAAGTGTTTGCTAAGAACAATGAAAAGTATTGATCTAAACTGGACAAATTATAATATTACATCTAACACTGAAGGGAGCATCAGAGTGATCTAGTCCAACCTCTGAAAGTCAGAGCATATATCGGGAGGTGTTCGCCAAGAACCCCTGGACGACAGCTGGACTACATGGTTACTATGCATGAGTTTGGTCAGTAGTCCTCAAACATCACTCAAGAACCTTAGTAAGTCTGCAAAGTGACCAAATTGGGGGTTTTAAATTGTCAAAGACAGCAGGTGTGTCCAATTCTAACATTAACTTAGGATAAAAATAGAGCTCTTGGAAGTCCTATCTCACTGGGAAAGTTTGCTATAGAAAACACAAATCCATCCTCCCAGTCCCTGTCAGGAGAATCATCAGGGGTGGTCAGAGCAACTGAACTACAGGGAATTACATCCTTCTTACACTAACATCTGGTACGGGTTTAGAATGATACCAAAAAAAAAAAAATTAAAAAAAGCAATCATTAAATTGAACTTGTTAAGTGAAAAGTAGGTGTTACCCCATGAATTTCTATGAAATTGGTAGTAAATGTGCAAAAGTCAAGGCACCTCTGCAGGATATTAAGACACCATGTGTGTGAAAGGGGGGAATCGCCAGATGCGGGGACCTTCCCATGTACAACATATGGGCACAGCTTAGACGATTTACGGGTTTAAGTTGGGGGCTTCATTTTTTTTCTTTTTTGACATAGGAAAAAAACAAAAAAAGGTACAAAACAAGTGGGAGTACAATTAAAAGGACACTTAATCATCACATGTTCAATAACCAGATCTACTAGCCATAGACTTCCAAGACTAGACCTTATAAAATATGAATGTAACATAAAGAGGATGAGATGTTGAGAATAAATGCTTTTCTTAAGCAGAGTTTGCCATGACATTTAAGAAATTCTGGGATTACTTTTTTATCCAAGAAACGATTATTATATTTCACTCAAGCTTTAAAAATTCAAATTGAACTGCTAGGCTTTTTAAATAGAGTTTATTGTCACCCTCTTTAGCTCCACATTTAATGTTTTCCCCCACTCCCACTTTCAGCTAATCCAGCCCTCCATTTCCATGTTGGATATGAACTCCCTATGACAGGGAGAATACACTGAATATTTGATCTTTGACCTCTACCTCCAGATAGTTCTATGTAGAAATCCCCATAATTGTTTCTTTGCCTTCTGTAGTCTTTTTTTTTTTTTTTTTTTTTACTTGAAATGTAAAGGTTCACAGCCAGGGCCTGGCTCTTATTACAGGTTTTAAGATGAAGTCTATACAGTGAAAAGAATTCTGTTTTTATTTCTTTGGAATTATTGGCTTTCAAGCCTTTGAATTCCCTGTAGATAATTACTGTTTTGGCCCATGATTCCTCTGATATTTGATGCCTCTGAGTGGAATAAATTACCTATCTAACCAAGAAGGTGAATTGCTAGTTGGGAGCCAATGTGTGTGCTCCTTGTATCATATCATAAGTGTCACTGCAAAGTCTGACCATCAGAAACATCTTATTATTTTAAATCATCTCCTACAATGAAATCTGTGGTTTGGTTTGGAATTCTTGACTGCTGGTAACTAAAAGAAATAGGGAGAATTTTGGTATCTTTGTGTATTTTTGATGTTGAAGTTTCTTCTGGTTTTGTAACATTTGTATTCCCACCATGTGAATGCATTTCTTGCTAATATTCTGAATAAGAATTCTGAGAACCTAAGCTACCTATGCCAAGATCCAATCTCGTAACACAGAATTCAAACTTAGAGGTGAAGTTTCCATAAAGGGAACTCAATCAGCACTCAGTGTCCCTTAGCTACTTCAGAAATTCTTCTCAGAGAAACTATGATTTTTTTGTGTATTTGTCTTATTAAGTCCAGGAAACTAAAAATGCTTCAACCAAGTAAAACATTAGCACCAACGTTCTCAGTAAGTTATTTGCTATGAATGAAAGCTTTTAAAGAGTCCTACTCTCAGCAAAAATTACCCAAAAGTAGTTTAGTAAATGCCGTGAAACATAACATCTGCGTATCAAAAATGCATTCTGTATGCTGTGGGAAAATTGCCACACTGAAGCAATTTTCTAATATTTACATATTTATAACAAGTGCCTGTCCCGAGAAGGCTAAGCTCACCTGTGATACTTTCAAGTTACGTAATATGAGATCTTCTCATGCTTGGGTGTTCTAATAACCATGATATTATTTTAACAATTACACTGTTTAATACCTTGGATTACCTCTGATAGTGCTATTAGCTGTCACTATACTCCATAATAGGTGACTTCATCTTTGTTATGACGTGATCTTTCCTACTGTTTGTTGACCTTTCAATGCAAGAGGGAGGGGACGCTCCCAGCCCCCCAAACCTTTAAGCAGCTACTGTAAAGCTGTGGTTTAATGCTCAGCTGGAATGTTTAGAAACCCTTGGTGCTAAATACCTCAGTGGACTGCTTAAACACCAACAACAGCCTTATGGGGCCTTACTCGACCTTAAACACATCTTTTTTTGTTGAGAATATTGCATTCTGCCACAATTCTGTGGGCTAACCCCGGGCTCACATTAAATATACCAGCCTCATTGAAGCTCACTGAGTTGAGTTGAGTTGCTCTTTGTTTTAGCCTCTCACTGCGTCACCCCCAGCTGGGACTGGGCAGCCTTTCTTCCAGTGGAACAGAGAAGAGAAGGAGGGGGAGGGGGGAGAAAAACCAAAAGGTGCAGCTAAGGCCCATAATTAGTCTTGATCCTCCAAGTCTAAAATATTTTAACGCCAGGTTTCTGATTGCAGTACGGGCAAAGTGGATTTGGGAATGCAGAAAAGTAATTAGGTCTGTGCATTGAAGTGTGGAGAGCATTTAAAAGTGAATGGGTGGTTACTACATTCTTGGCAGGCTGTTTTTTATCTTTTCATGCTCTGCCGTTGTTAGAGATGATGGGTTTATTGCAGTTTTTGCACTCTGGAGGTGGCTGTGTTTTTCTTAACCTAGCCTTTTGCTCTCCATCTCAAAAAATGAATCCTCATGGTGTGAGGAAGAATGAGGGAAAATTTCAAAAAAAATAAAAACAAGGCACATTGACTAAATATTATGCAGTGAAGCAGAATAAATTGGGAATAAACCTCAATGCCACAACAGGTCACTTATAAAGACTCTGGGTTTAATTAATGACTCGCTGAGCACAGGACTAACTGGAGACAATGGTCACCCCAAAGAGAAGAAAACAAAACGTTCTTCTCTGGCCCGGTTCACAGAGCCCTCCAAGCTATCTGGGGGGAAGCTGGCGTCATTACGTCACTTCCGGTTCTTATAGAGAAGATCCAAGCTGTGAATGTCTGAGTTGTCAAAAATGCAAGTTTTTGATTACTTCACTCTATGGAATTGCTGCAATTTGCTTAGATCACATGTCCCCTCAGCCTAGACAATCATGCCTGCCAATCAAGTTGTCATCAGTGCCAGCTTAAAAGTCATAGAAAATATATGTGGTGAAAAAAAAATGGGAGTAGGGAACTGAGATAAGAATTAGTAGAACTTAAATAGGCTCCTTTTAACGTCCACAGAAAGGACACACACAAGAAAAATTGCATGATGCAATTTGGTCTTTCTAAAGACATCTAGTGATCTCTACAGAATTTGAAAGGTAGACTCAGCACTCTACTGGAGACCAGAGAATCTGATTTTAAAAAAAAGAAAAGGTGGCGTGGGGGGTTGTAGCAGTTGTTTGGGGGTTCAGAGTGCTTCTGTGTGTTTGGTTTCTGTTTTATTTTTTAAATGTGCCTTGGAAGGCCATTTTGAAGATGACTGGACGACAACATATGTGTCATGACACTTGAAGCTTCTACAAATGGATGTCCTACTTTTAAACACTGAAGTATTATATTCAGTATCTTAATTAAATGCTATTCTACCATTATCTAGTCTACTGTATGAGAAATATATTTTCTTAGCCACAAGTAGCTCTTAGCTTTTTGAGTTTATCGCCACTTGTGGTGAACAAGAATGAACACTTTACCAAATTATAGCCTTAGACCTGGCAAGATGTTTTCCCATTAAAAGATTAATACAGGAGTAATATCGCTTGGCAACCTCAGGCTGTCAGTCCTCCAGAAGATACAAATACAATATATGATCTGATGGTGTTAAAACCAAGGTTTGCATGTTCATCATAGCTTGTTTTTGACATGGAAAACTTGGAAACAATGGGAATGTCTAGCAGTGTGGGTACTGGGAAAATAAACATCCATATGTCTGTGTGGGGGGAAGACTACGCAGCATCGGGAAGGCTACTAGGGAAAACTAATAACCAGAGGTTTTCAAGGTACATTAAGTTTAAAAAACAGGTTACAGGGAAATACGCATGATATAATCCTGTGTGTGTATAAACTAGGCAGTAAGTTATATATTTAAATATGTACTCATTTTTTAAGCAGTAAGCCCATTTTTAAAATGAGGATAATATGCCAAAATGTTAATAAAATTTACTCTTGAGTATTGGAAATCAGGCTGATTTTATTGTATTATCTCTGCTGATCTTTATTTTCTAAAGTTTACTTAATAAACTTGTAACAGGGAAGAGAGTTTTACATTTAAACATTTTCACATTTAAAAACTATGAATAAGATAAAAGCCATTTAAAAACAAGTTGTTACCAAACTATGATATTTAACCTTCCATTCAGATTTTTAAAGATTGCTTTATGATCTATCCTTCTGAATTCAAGAGGCAAAAAAAAAAAAAAGTTTCTCTTTTTACCCAGATCCCATTATTTATGGTTGTACCTGAACGTAAACTTCACTGCCCACAGTATTTCCTGAAGATGCCTAAACTGTGGGAGAGGATCCCAGTGTTCCACAGTGAAATCGAGGAGTTTACGTTGGAATTCCTGCCTGGGGCATCACCAGCTCACGCTCCACTTCATTCTTCAGGCTCTTCCCAGAATGCTCATTTCCGGGCCTATGTCAAAGACAAGGTGACCCTGCCCTCTGACCCTCCCTGAGCCTAGAAAGCCAGGTAGGTCCACATTAGGACTCAGCTCCCTGTGCTGAGGAAATTGTCCTTCTCGGGTGCCTAATGTATTCCTCATTATGCAAATGAAATAAGCACCAGCATATCCAGGTCAGATGCATAATGTGGATAAATAATGGCTGGGGGAAATGTGTGGTTCAGTGAACTAATCTAAAGCCAAAAGCTTAAGAAATGTATGTCCAGCACTGGCACCCACATGCTGGGACCCCATAGGCAAGTCACTTAAACTCTCTGTGTTTCATCTTAAAATAGAGACGACAGGAATGTTGACCCAGACCCTTGGGAATAGCAAAAGATTGTGAAGCACTTCAAAAATTCTCGCATCAAAGTAACAGGCAGTTTTTAGGGAAAAGGTCATGAAGTAATCAAAAACCTCCTGAAACCTCAAAAATAACACTGTGATTCCACAAACTGTGATCTAAGAGGCGGAACTAAATTCACAGAAGGCCAAATTTACAGACATACCAAAAGCATTTGCCACAGTTACTTTTAGGACTTTACAATCTTTTTGCAGAAGACTCATTATCCTCCTTAAGCAAACATACCAATCAGATGTTTGTGAGAATTCTCTGGCTTCACGTCATTTAGACAAGAATCCTTCCTGCCCAGAGATGAGTTGCTGAGAAAGTTCTTGAAAACATTACTCACTGCAAACCAAATTGTATTCAGCAGGTAGAAATTAGCACGTGGGTTAGATACAGCTTGGGATCCCGGAGACATGCAAGGAAGCCACAGGACTCCTGCCCTGTCATTACGTGGCTTTTCTGCAGTAATCACTATAAGCATCTGAGGCTTCCACTGGGAAGACCACGAAGAATAATTGGCTATGGGGATATTTCTGGTCAGGCTCACATTTTCTGCCCCCAACCTCCCAGTGCTTGCTGGACACAACACCCTTCAACAATCCCTGATCTGAGACCAGACAATGCCCTAGTCACAGGCTGCTGTGGCATTTTCTAGACAGCTTACTGTACTTTCTATGTGGTCAAAAAAAATGGGACCAGTGGTGACTCCTAAGGTCTGGGTCACAGCCTTCAGCCAGCATCTTCTGGTCCTGTCTGTGTCATAGACATAGAGGGAATAAGTAGAGGAAATTCTGAAGAAGCTGAAACAGGAACTGGAGCTGTCTTGGTGCCTCCTGGAATTTCTAGCACAAAACAGCAGAGAGGCCCCTCCCAGGTATCTGGCACTCTTTACTGTACCATTCAGTACTCAGGTCTGCCTCATATAATGATTCAAAAAATGGGTTTTTAAATCTGATGAAACCCAGCTCCACTTCTTCATAGAAGTGGCCTGAAACAAGTAATTCACTATTTCCTTGCCTCAGTCTCCTGTCACAAAATGACCATAATAATGCTATTGCCTAATATTGCATATAAGGACTTAGCAGGAATCATTCGATTAATGGTAACTATTGTCCTAATTCATTATATCAGTTGATAGTTTCCTTATCTGGTAACAGAGAATACTGACACTCAGGAAGATTAAGTGGCTGGAAAGGCAGGATTCAAATCCAGGAACTCTGCCTCCGAAACCCACGCTGTTTCCACTCCTCCATACCATCTCCATCTTTAAGGATGATTTCAGAAGGACAAGCCCAGAATTCTAGCCAGGTGGCCTAACCATGCACTTGCAAAGATTTCACATCATGGACCAGGCATAGGTAAATGTATCCATTTGTCCTAAGCAACACTGTTAGGGCATCTCTTGCAGTAAGAGTATATTTGTTTCAATAATGCTTGCCAGGGTACTTGCAAATGAATTCTCAGCACCAAGGGCAGAAGAGAGAGCAAAGGGGATCATTCCTATTTTCTCTTTTAGTTTTTTGGCTCTTTCAGTGAAAAATCCATGACCTCTGTGACCCTCAACCCAAAACCATAGCCCAAGGCTTGGTCTAGTTAGGGGGTGAGGTATGGGGAGGGCTGGTAATGTTAGAGAAAGACAAGCAGGAGCAGAAACAAAGGCCAGTAAATAGAGTGAAAGGAGCTTAGGAAGGGGGGGAAGGGGGGCCTGGAAGCAGAGAACAAGGCTTAGAAAAAGGACTTGGAGAAAGATTGAATAAATTGTTTGCTTGTGCTGTTTAGCAAAATCAGCTAAACTTGGCTTTCAAAAAGTTTCACACAAAATCATTTTCACTGATTATTTTTTGGCACAAGAAATTTTGTAAAATTTGGAAATTCACAAAGTGACACAATTTGCTAAAAATGCCATTCAACACAATTTGATGTAAACTACAGAAATGTTATTATAATTCATTAGGAAAACTTTAAGATGTGATAGTGTCCTAAAAACTTGGATCGGTGCCACAAGAATCACTGGCAGCTAAAAACTAGCATAAGAACCAAAATGCTCAGTCTCTCCGCTCACAGGCAAATGTCATGTGTCTTTTATGTGGTTAGCTTTACTTTAATATCCTGGAGATACTTCGGAGACATTTTTAGTCTTTCATTTTATTTTTTCCCAGGAGTCAAATCCCTCAGCCCTTACACATGTAGGCGATTCTGTATAAAAGCCACATGATCCACTTGCCAGCAAGGAAGCCGTGCTTACTGCCCAGCTGAGTCCCCGAAGTCTGAACCCAAATGCTACAGCGTCCTCCTTAAAACTGGACTCTGCCCTTCTGTGTTCCAAGCAGAGGTAAAGGTGGCCGCTTCCTAACAGAGTCCAGGCTCCTAGTGTAATTCTAGGGGGCATATGTTCTGCAATGGGAAAAAGTCCTAAATGAGCACCAGATGAGTTAGAAGCCATGGCCTCTTTGAGGGAAAGGGTTTGTCTTGACTCCCTACGCAGAGAGCTTAGCAGATGCTCAGTAAGTTACAGGAAAGAAGGAGGGAGAACGGGTCAGAGCAAGGGAGAATGGAAAGGGAAAAGACAGTTTCAAGTTCTACTACCCAGTGGAGTGCACAGATTGGTAACTTTCTAACCCGTTCACCTGTTTATAAATGAGAATAATAACACACCTCCCACTAGGATTGCTTAGTCAGGACTTCACGTCTTCTCAGATGGTCTCACTATGGTTCATATTGTTAGTTGGTTCATTGGCACTTTCATCATTTGACATGAAAACAACTCATCTTTCCTCAACACTGCCAACCACTCTCCCAATGCACGTGCCCAGGGTGGGATTTTATAGGCCCATCTCCTTCCTCAACCTTTCCCTCCCAGCCTCCAGGCTCCTGCTAAGTGGGCTCCTTATAAATCCTATTTTCCGGAACCCCTGTGCGCATCTTCCTGACCAGATAAAACACATTGATTTAATGTACCCATTCTCCAGTCACCTGCTTTATGCTTACTAATCTGATAAATTGGCATACGCCTCAGGAATTACAGGAGCTGGAAAAAAGAAGACTCCATTTCCCAGGGCCCCTTGCAGCTGGTGTGCTGCGAGAGGTCTGGATGTGGCCGAAGAGCTGCCCGTGTCAAATCTGAAACCCACGCGGCTATCTTCCCGGCGGCGGCCCTTGACAAACGCGCTCTGACAGTCGTGCCAGCTGGCGGCGGCAACCTGGCTTCCTCCGGGCTGCTGGAGGGCCCCGGGGGAGGCAGCCGGAGCCCTGGGCTGGGGGTGGGGTGGAGGCCCCCGGGCTTCTCTAGCCACTCAGTCGCTGCAGCAGAGAAACAACCAGAAATCAGAAATGGAGGGGGCAGGGACCTGACTTCAGTTCTCCAGCCTCTGCCTGCAGTTTTGTGAGCATATAATCTCCTGAATTAAATTCCTTTCTCCTTAAAATACTCAGTGCAGTTTCTCTTTTCTGCACTGAACTTTGAGACAGTAATCGGATGACTCTACAGGTTACGGCCAGTCACCCCGTCCTTCCTCCCCCTCATCACTGGGTCATAATTATACACGCGTCCCTCAGCATCCACGGGGATTTGGTTCCAGGACTCACACCCCCACCAGGATGCCAAAATCTGTGGATGCTCAAACCCCCTCAATGATATGGTGTACTATTTGCATATAACCTATCCACACGCTCCAGCACACTCTGAATCACTTCTAGATTACTTATACCTGATACAACTTACATGCTAAGTAAATAATTTGTATACTGTTTTGTTTAGGCAATAATGATGAGAAAAATAAAATCCGCGTGTGCTCCATCCAGATACACCATCCCTTGTCGTGCCCAAACATCTGCCATTGGCTGACTGCAGGCTTCAGAACCCACAAATGGGAAGGCTGACCATACATACGTTTCCCCTGCTGAGTTTTAATTTTTGGCTTACATGCTGATTTTTATGTTTGCTACTCTATTGTATTTCTTTATTAGCACATCCAACTTCTCCACCCTTTTCACCAAACTGTGAAGAGACTTTTAGAGTAAACATAACCATATCTCAGTCATTTTTCTATCCCCAGTGCCAGTGTCAAGGCATAGTAGGCAATTCACTAAGCACTTAAGCCTCTTTGGATAATATGCCTGCAACCTTCTTTGCCTACAGGAAGGTGGGCCTTGCATATAAATGCATGAGTTGTTTGCATGCTGTTACCCATGCCTCAAGAATAAAAGAAGGGCCTGCTAAAAAATCCATACACACATGCGTACTATCTGTGAGAATCTGTCTATCCCCCTCCTAGCCGTGTGTGCAGGCACAGTGACACACAGTGCTGATGTGATTACCCAAACAGGTCTTTAAGACACTTCCTTTAAGTTAGGAGACAACAACAAACTGGGAAAAAATATTTGAAATTTACAATCCAGGCAGAAAACTAAACTGTCTAACAGAGAGACAATAGAATTCAAAGAGAAAAAAAAAACCCTATTGGAAAGTGAGTAATAGTTCACAGAAAAGAAAATATAAGTGAATCATAAATATATGAAGAGATGTTCAAATTACTCCTACATAGAAAAAATGCAAATTAAAATTACATCAAGATACCATATTTCACTATCAGATTGGTAAAAATCCAAAAATTTGACAACCCTTAGGGTTGGCAAGATACAGAGAAACGGGAGCAGTGATTCATTGCTGGTGGGAGTGTAAATAGGTATAATCATTCTGGAAGGCAATTTGGCAATATTTATTGAAATTACAAATGCATATACTCTTTGACTCAGCAGTTCCAATTCTAGAAGTTTATTTTACAGATATATTCATACATGGGCAAAATCATGAATGTGCAAGGTTATTTACTGCTGCAGTTCTTGTAATAGCAAAAGATTGGAGCCATCTAAAAGTTCATCAGTAAAGAACTGCTTAAATAAATTGTGACACAGCCAAATAATGAGATGCTGTTCAACCACAATCAGAAAGAAAATCCAAAGAATGAGAAAGTTCTATACTACTGATGTGTAAAGATATGTAAGATAAATTAAGTGGGGTGAAAGTATATATAGTATCCTATACCTATTTAAAATTTGGGAAAAGGTACATGTATAGCATTTGCTTAAATAAACATCTTTTTAAATGTCTTATATATCTGTACAAGAAACTATAGAGATTATCTATGTCTGTGTAAGGGTAGAAATCGGCCAATGGGGGCTGATGAGAGAGAAGCCTTTTCTGTGTTCATTTTACCCTGATTAAATCTTTTAAACCATGCAAATCTATTACTTATTCAAATAAATAAATACTAAAAGTACAACTATTATTAAGAAAAAAGAGGGCACTTCAGTCTTATTTATCTGAATTGCCCAATCCCTATCATCTGAAGGCACATCTCTGTGCCCTTATTAGGACTTTGTTGGCTGGTACAGAAAGTATGAATATGCAAGATTTTACAAGTAAAGTGATTGCTTATTGAGCACTATTTTCTTAATTTGTTGCAAACAGATTGAGGCTATGCACCATGCCTCACACCTATAATCCTAGCACTCTGGAAGGCCAAGGCATGCGGATTGCTGGAGCTTAGGAGTTCAAGACCAGCCCGTGCAAGAGCAAGACCCCCATCTCTACTAAAAATAGAAAAACTAGCTGGGCATCCTGGTGGGTGCCTGTAATTCCAGATACTCAGGAGGCTGAAGCAGGAAGGTGACTTCAGCCCAAGAGTTTGAGGTAGCAACCTCAACCCTATGATGAGCTATGATGATGCCATGACACTCTAGCCTAGGGCAACAGAGTGAAACTGTTTCAAAAACAAACAAAACCAGATTGACAGGCCAAAATTGGGGGGGGGGGATACCAGGAAGTCTCTTTCTACTTAGAAACACTCTCATATTAATTTAATATTTATTTGTTTTAATTATCTGCTTTCCCAAAATGTAATTACAGAGTAATTACATTCACTATTCAATTCAATCATGTCTTAAGGAATGATCTGTATCTGCCAAGGGATAGGTGTTTCACCTAGAGGATGGAGAAGAGAGGGGGAAATATCCAAGCCTAGGCAGGGCAAGTTGAGTGAGCAGCCAGTGCAGATGGGCCACAGGGGACCAGGAGGGAGGGGGTCGAGAAAGGGAGGGGACAGGATGACAGTTCACAGGCCTGTTTCACATTTCGCCTAGAACCTTGATGGTGGCAACTACCTTGGTTGCAAGGACAATCTTTACTCCTGCTATCTTAAGATGCAAAGATCCTGATTTATAAATGCCCAGGATTATTAAGGAATCTTTGTTTTATTGATCCAGCAGGGATTTAGCTCCGATCAAGCCTGTGGAGTTTCTAATATACACATACTGCATTTTATAGTAAGACCTGTGTTGTGTGTACATATGTGGCTTTTTTGAACTCTACAGTGCAATGGGTAGCTGTTTACAGAATAGAGAATTAGGTGAGATTTTACATTGTAAAAATGTGTATTTCGGATTCGGTTTGTTATCAGGTAGAAGGCGTGTGCACATAAATATCTTTTCTGAACCAGCTGGTTCATTTGAAAGCCCAGTTTAAAATTGCTCAATACTCCCATTAATATTAATTTCCTACATGAGACACCTGCTAATTAAAACCAATGATAGTAAATAAAATGAGTAAGATCAACTGTGCTGTTGTCATCCCACAGATATCATACCTACCCATCGTGTTCTGAGGAAGGCGTTATGCCTATGTTTCCCAAACCAATAGCTATAAAGAATAAACCATTACAGTTATGGATTGCAAAACTATGTTTAGACTGAAGAAGGACGACATATATGATGGCAATCCTATGAGACTATAATGCCAAACTTCTAATGTGCTTTTTCTATGTTAGGTATATTTAAATACACAAATATATATCATGGTGTCATTATTGCCTACAGCATACAGTACAGTCATAGGTTTGTAAGCCAAGGAGCAAGACCTCTTAGCGTTGCTAATACTTCTAGGTGTGACTTAGGTTATGCCTTCTAAGTGTGTGTTCACACACTCTATGATGTTTGCATAATGATGAAATTGCATAAAAACACATTTCCCAAAGCGTATCCCTGTCATTAAGTGATGTATGACTTTACTTAAATGGTTTAAGAATAAATTGCCAACCATGGTAGATAGCACTTTCCTTTATATGACTGCCACAGGTGGGCATTTGGCCTGGGTAGCAAAGACTGTGTGATGCTGGCAGGTTGTGGCTCCACTCACAATGCTCAGTGGAATTGTTCCTGTCTGCCTCCACACACATTTCATCCTAACTTCAAAGTATTTCCTGCTATAGAAACTCTGAGCTGCATGTACTCTGCACATAGAAATACTTTGCCCACATGTTAAGATGCTATGATCCACTCATGTTGGAAGTCTATTTACACTCACTTGCGCCAGGTCCCCACAAAATTGCTGTTACACAGATATGTCCGGTACAGAATACAGGGTGGCTTGCCGTCTGCCTGGCTGAGAGACGGGAGATGTGTAAGAGAGAGTCCTGATCAATCAAATCCCAGCAGGCCAGAGATGGAGAGGACCCAGAGGGGATAGGGGCCAAAACCATTTTTTTGCCAAGGATAAAATTAAGTTAAAATTATATTTACAAATGCTATTCCTTTTTTTTAATTTCAAAATGTTATGGGGTACAAATGTTTTTGTTGCCTGGATAGCTTTCATAATGCTTGAGTCATGGCTGTGAGCGTGCCCCTGTCACGCAGATGGTGTTCATTATACCTGTTAGGTAAGATTTCACCCACCCCCCTTCCCCTCCCCTGCTTGATTTCCACTGAGTTTTACTTCCCTCTGTGCACCTGTGTGCTAATTGATTCATTCCAATTTAATAGCCAGCACATGTGGTGTTTGTTTTTCCCTTCTTGAGATAATTCACTTGAAAGAATGATCTCCAGTTCCATCCAAATTGTTGTCAAGGCCTTTTTATTCCCCTTTTCATGGGTGAGTCGTATTCCATGTTATGTGCTATGTGCTATTTATATTTAAAACATTATCTTTAATCAAATCCCCCAGCTAAGGAGAGCCTGCCTGAAAAAAAAATACTATGACTATGGAAGTGGAAAGAGAAGAAGAATGGGTATCTCAGGAGGGAAGAAGAAAGGTGTGATGACAAGCAGGCATCCACCATTCTGGACATTTGAAAGTAGGCAGGCTTCAACTGTATTCAGATATAGCAACGATTATGGGGCAAAGATGGCACTGTTTCAGGAAGGCAGGCCGTGAACTGCAGATCAGGTCACTTGCCCCCCGTGGGCCTGTATTTTCATCCAGGACATGGGCACAGATCCTTTCTGTGGGTGCACTGTGATGTTTGCTTCTACACTCTTCAGTTGTTAGTGGAGATGCCTGGTCAATTCCATGTCCTGGGTAGGACAGTCACACTGAGGGGTTCACTCTGTACTGAGTGGCTGCATCCACACTGATTCCTGGATAGATGTGTAGGAATGACTGTTCCCCACCTGAGTGGCTGCGTCCATGCTGATTCCTGGATAGATGTGTAGGAATGACTGTTCACCACCTGAGTGGCTGCGTCCACGCTGATTCCTGGATAGATGTGTAGGAATGACTGTTC
>NW_003852412.1:26655016-26658947 GCF_000181295.1 Otolemur garnettii
CCACCTGAGTGGCTGCGTCCACGCTGATTCCTGGATAGATGTGTAGGAATGACTGTTCCCCACTTAGGTTCTCAAAGCAATAACTTCCTTCCTTCCAAGGTGTCTCAAAAGCCTACTGAAAGAAAAGCTTCTAATATATATTACTCAAAAAAATGTAATGTACATTAAAACCATATCAATGAGGGGTTTTAATAAATCCTAAATATATTGTTTGGCACAACAGACCTTTATATTGAAACAGAGGTCTTCCATCTCAGTACACCCGAAGAATTTCCTTTTACTTGCCATACCAGACCATTTAGTTACTTTATTTTCCTTTTTGGGCACATGTATGCTAAGAAGCAAATCACTCAGCCTATATAATGTTTTATAGGGAAGAGGGGATCCTATTTCCCAGGCTCAACTTTGCTGCTAACTTGCTATATGATATTGAGTAAATAATTTCATCTCCCCAAACCTTAAATTTCTAAAGTATAAAGGAAAGGTTAAGCTAAATCATCTCTAATGCCTTCTGCAGTTTGAAAATTTTATGAATCTCTCTCTGTGATTACTATTTTCACTGTCTCAGGTTGAAATCTGAAACCTGGTTGCAGAGACCACACTCAAGCGTTTCCATTTGGCAGCATTCAGCTGGCCTTCAGGGGTTTATCTGGATGGGCACACACATGGTTAAGATGTCTGAGGAAGTACACAGGGCGTTCTGCGGTTGACTTCGATAAGACAAAATGCTTTCTGCAGGGTGTGATTGGGATGAGCACACCAGGACACTCAGCCAAACTCATCTGAACTATCCAAACCCCTTGATTCTGCAAACTGGGTTGCAGATCTTTAGAGAACAGGCTTTCTCACAAGATTGCTGGCACTTTCTCTTCCAATCCCAGCCAGAAAAACAGTAAGAACAGCCTTTCTCATATCATTTTGGCATTTCTGGTCTTGGTCCAGGCTGGAAAATTAAAGTGCAAAAGCACTTAACTGAACATTTCACAAGGTAAAGAAATGTTCAGTTCAAGTTTAGCTCTCAAATGGACAGGGGTCCTTCTTTTATTCACCTCATCAAAACCCAAAATGGCAAAGAAATACCATGGTTTACCCTCCACTTTCTTTTTTTTTCTTTTTTTTTTCCTTTTGTTTGTTTTGTTTTGGAGATAGAGTCTCACTCTGTTGCCCAGGCTAGAGGGACATGTTGTCAGCCTAGCTCACAGCAACCTCAAACTCCCGAGCTCAAGCAGTCCTTCCACCTCAGATTATAGGTGAGCCACCACACCCAGCTAACCCTCCACCTTCAAAATTATCTACTCTAAATCCCATGTTAGAAGAAAATAAAGCTTTTTATGTGTCTCTGTAAAGGGCCACCTCCCCCCCCAATATTGCTTAGACATGCTAGAATACTGGCTACATCACTCGATTCAGGTATCTCTACTTCCAGCCTTTAGTAAATAAATCACTGAAGAATTTTAAAGAGGAAAACAAAAATGACTAAGGATTTAAAATGGAATTTGCGCAGCTTACTGAAGTTAACTTAAGCATCAATCTCTATGCAGCTTATAAATAGTATACACTCACTTCTGGTTATCCTTGGTCACTTTCACTTACCAGAACACTTGGTCAGATTTTGGCACATCTGCCTTGATAGAATTTTGGTTTGAGTTTGTTCTCATTTTGGTTTTGGCCACGCTTATGTGGAACCCTCACAAGGTTGGCTGCCGGCAGCCCACACTATTCAGTGACAGGTTAGGAATTTCATTTTATAGAGGTGATACATTAATTTTGGAAATTTCTATTTTCCAAAACTAAATTGTTCAAATCACCATTTTCAACATATAACATGCTGCCATTCCAGACTGGGCTACTGCTTTTGCCATTTATTAATTTTCAAGCTTACAAGACGCTGCTCTAGCATAAATGCTTTTTATAAAATAACTGCTTCAAAACTTCTAAGATAAAAAGAAAACATTTATGACTTTGGGGTAGGCAATTATTTCTCTAATGGACACAAAAACATCATAGCCATAAAACAAACAAAAATCAATTAATGGAGCTTCACCAAAATTAAAGGCTTTGAATACACCATAAACCACTGATTCACAATATGCTATATATATGACAAAGTACTTTTTTTGTTTTTTGGTTTTTTGGTTTTTTGTTGCAGTTTGGTCAGGGCCAGGTTTGAACCTGCCACCCTAAGTATATGGGGCCAGTGCCCTACCCACTGAGCCATAGGCGCTGCCCCTATGACGAAGTACTTATGTCCAGAGTATACAAATAGTTCTTACAATTCCATAATAAGAAAATAAGACAAACGAGCCAATGAAAAGTGGACAAAACTTGACACTTCACAAAAGAATATATACAAATGTCCAGTAAGCAGGTGAAAATGTATTCCACATCAATAGTCATCATAGAAATGTAAATTAAAACCACAGTGAGAAAGCATTACCTCTTCACTAGCACGGCCAAAATCCACACAGCCAACAATACCAAGTGGTGGTGAGACTGTGGAGCGTCTGGAACTCTTTCACAAGTCAAGTAGCTCTTAGTCAAAATGCTTAGGGTCAAAAGTGTTTCAGATCTCAAATGTTTTCAGAGTTTGTAATATTTTCATTATACGTCCTGAGTAACCATGCCTAATCTGAAATGCTCCAGTAAGCTTCCCCTTTGAGCGTGATGTTAGTTAGCACTCAAAAAGTGTTGGGAGTTTGGATCATTTCAGATTTCTACTGTTTGGAATATGAATATCCAACCTGTATTTTGCCAAATGCAAAATGGTACCTCCTTGGAAAATAGTCTGATGGTTTCTTATAGGATTAAACATGCTCTTAACTCAGCATCCCCACTCTCAGGCAAATGCCCAAGAGGAACCGAGTACTCCTACAAACAGTAGTACTTGAATGTTTACAGCTACTTGTTCCATAATAAGCAAAAGCTGGGAAAATCCCAATGTCCTTCACCAGGTGAATGGATAAACCACCTGGGGTAGGTCCACGCAGCAGAGCAGCATCTAGCAGTGAAAATTAAATGGAATAGACTGCTAATACACAGACTACAGGAAGCAATCCCAAAATATTTTGCTGACCAAAAGAACTCAGACCCTCCACGTGACTTGTCATATCTGGAAGCTAGCAGCCCTTGCTTGCCCCTACACACACACACACACACACACACACACACACACACACGGCTGCAGGAGCCAGAGAATTGGAAGAGCCTCAGCCTGGGCCTTACATTACCCACCCCCCCTTTCCTGGATCTGCTGAATGTGAGCTCCCAGTTCCAAAGGGCTCCAGAAGGCATTACCTCGCCAATGCCCCAAGTCTGTGATGCAGACGGGCAGAGCTGAACCCACAGCTACAGCAGGCCCCACAGCCCAGCTTGGCCACCACCACAAGGCGATTCACGATTGATTAAAAAAAAAAAAAAAGAATTCAGATCCTCCCCCTCCCCCCCAAAATACCCTACATAGTTTATAGTTTCATTCAGATAAAATTCCAGTGGAAGGGGATCTATCTTACCTACCATAATAGAAAGCAAATCAGTACTTTCCTAGAATGAGAGTATTACAGAGAGAGGGAAGAGGAATGAAGGCAGGAAAGCTGACTGGTGAAGGATATATAGGAATTTGAGGAGTTGCAAAGATTAATTTTATGTGTTAACCTGACTTGGCCACAGGAGACCCTGACATTTGGCCAAACAATATTCTAAATGTTTCTAGGTGAGATTAACATTTAAATCAGTGGACTGAGTAAAGTCAATGGCCCTTCCCAACCAGTTGAAGACCTGAGCAGAACAAAAAGGCAAGAAAATGCTGACTTCCTGACTGTTCTGGGTAGGGCCTGGGTCTTCTCTTGCCCCGAGACTCAACTGACACTGTGAGCTTCCTGACTGTCCTGGGTAGGGCCTGGGTCTTCTCCTGCCCTGAGACTCGACCCACACT
>NW_003852412.1:26659245-26664081 GCF_000181295.1 Otolemur garnettii
TCGACCCACACTGTGAGCTTCCTGACTGTCCTGGGTAGGGCCTGGGTCTTCTCCTGCCCTGAGATTTGATCCACACTATGAACTTCCTGACTGTCCTGGGTAGGGCCTGGGTCTTCTCCTGCCTAAGACTCGGTGGATCTGCCATCCACCACCTCACATCTTCAGACTCTTCAACCTGCACAATTGTGTGAGCCAATTCCTCAAGAAATATATGGTCAATATTTAAAAAATAAAAAATATTACATGTAATACTAGATAATAACAAAAACATAACCAATAGTCATATTCTGTTTTGTAGAGAACCTTGACTAATATATGGGTGATGAAAAAGTTCTGTATCATGGGCGGTGCCTGTGGCTCAAAGGAGTAAGACACCAGCCCCATATGCCTGAGGAGGTGGCAGGTTCAAACCCAGCCCTGGCCAAAAACTGCAAAAAAAAGTTCTGTATCTTGATTTTGGTAGTAGTCTGTCAGTAGATATATTTGTCAAAATTCATCAAATTCTCCACCTAAAGTGAGTGCATTTATCATGTCAATTATACTTCAATAAGGTTAACTTAAAATATTGCTGTGAACAAATCTAAAAGCCTACCACAAGTAAGTTTGCAAAGGTTTTATGAATTTCCCCAGTCCCCACTTTAACAGAAATAGAGAGACTTTAAATGTGTATGGATAGTGAATAATTTCTTTCTACTACTTAAATGCCTTTATCATATGATTGTTTCCCATTGGACATCTCTCAGCTTCTACAGCAGCTGGAGTTAAAAACTATGATTTTTCCCTGTTTAAAGCCCAGTTACATGTAAAATACCTATGTTAGGAGGTATAGGTACTTAACATCTCTGATCCTTCATTTCCTCATTGTAAAATGGGAATCATACGTGGTTTATGTGATCAATTACTATCATTCTAACACTATACTAAGCACCAGGAATTTTATTAATAAATTTAATAATTCTTATAATTTCTTGGTACTTGTATTGTTGGATAAGTGTTAAGAATCCACACTGCTCCTCAAAAGCAAGGATGAGACCTCGTCTCTAAAAATAGCCAGGTGTTGTGGTAGGTGCCTGTAGTCCCAGCTACTTGGGAGGCAGAGGCAAGAGGATCACTGGAATTCAAGAGTTGGAGGTTGCTGTGAGCTGTGATGCCACAGAACTCTACAAGGAGGGTAACAGAATGAGACTCTGTCTCAAAAAAAGAAAAAAAAAAAAAGCTTCCTTCCAAGCAACAATCACATTAAACAAACCAAGACCCACAAATCCTTATTTTATTGTGTACATTGACCTCAGTCAAACTCAAGAAACCTACAAGTGCTGTGCACTCTCAGACTCGAGATGTGTCTGAACATACAGTTTCAGTCAAAATCTTCTGTACAGAATATATCTTTTTCCAGGATCTCATCATTTATGTCTCAAATTTGTCCCTAGACTTTCTCCCAATACAAGCCCGGCAGACCACTGCTTTGCACATTTTGCTTTTGACTGTGGTGAAATACACGTAGCATAAGCCCACCATCTGTATTAGTTTGCTAAGGCCACTGTGACGAATGCCATAGATGGGAAGCCTGAACAACAGAGAGCTCTTTTCTGGAGCTCTGTAGGCTGGAGTCCAGATCCAAAGGGAGGTTTGGCTCTGCTGGGCTCTCCCTGGGCTCGCACCTGGCCCCCTTCTTGCCATGTTCTCACATCATCTTTTCTCTGTGTATGCACATCCCTGGGGTCTCTCTGTGTGTCCAAATTTCCTCTTTTAAAAAGGACACCAGTCAGCTGGAATAGGGGCCACCCTGACAACCTCGCTTTGATTTAATTGCCTCTTTAAAGGCTCTGTCTCCAAATCCCATTGCATTCTCAGGTAACATAGGTTAGTGCTTCACTACATGAAATTGGGGGGACACAATACAGCAGATAACACCATATTAAGCATTTTTAAATGTGCACTTCAATGGCCTTAAGTACACTCACATTGTTTTGCAGCCCATCTCCTGAAGTCTTTTTATATTGCAAAACTGAAACTCTACCCATTTAAAACCCCCATTCTCCCCTCCCCAAGCCACCGGCAACTGCCCTTATGCTTTTTACTTCATGAGTTGGTCTACACCAGGCATCGCATGTAAGTAGCAGCACATACAGTCAGCAGCTGCCTTCATGACCGGCTGATTTCATTCAGCGTAACATCCCATTCCACTCATGTCGTGTCAGGCTCTCTCCCTGCCAGGCTGCCAGGGCTGAACAAGTCCCTTCCCCACTCCAGACAGACAGCCTCTCTAGGTTTCAGTAGCTGCCACTCTCTCTTGTGCCTTGGGGCACAGAGAGGGTAACTGTCCCCATTGTCACTAGCTCCCAGATCCTTCATGAGCTATTGCTGAATCCCCAAACTCGGCCCACACCTTTCTGAGAAGCCTCTTTCTTAAACTCTCCTTAAATTCTCCTGTTTGAGTTCGTCATCTCTTTCTTGCCAGGACCCTGACTGGTCATATATGTCTATATCTCATTATAATTGCCGTGGTTGAAGCTGAGTGAGAGGTACTGGAGGTTCATTATACTATTCTCTCTGCTTTTCCTTATGTTTGAAACCTTATAAAATGAAAAGTGAAGGAGAGAGACTCTGTACTCTGTACTCTTGACTTGCTTCTGACCTATGGTCATGAAATTACAGACTTTTTTTACCGTTTCTTCCTTATTCTGTTCCTCTACTATGTTTGATCCACCTGTTCATTATCCCTAAATTTACAAGCAACTTCTGTTATTTCTACTAACCCATTGTGATTACATTTCTCTCTTTCAAAAAATAAATTCCCTTCTGATGATTAGGGCCCACTCAACATAAAACATCAAAGACGATTAACAAAGTTGATATGAATTATGTTTGCAAAATGACTCCTTTTTCTGCCCTTCCCTCAATGTTAAAAAATTCTGCTTAATTGGAAACAAATTGCTCAATTCTATGCAATGTTAGCGTTATTTGTTTCTAGACATGTTCTTCTCATTCTGATTTGGATTGAAACAGGAAAAAAGTAAGGAATCAAAATACGCCATTTGGGGGAATATTTTTATCTTGCATGTTTAAAGTAGATCAACAATGGAAATGACCTTCCAACCAGGCGCTTTTATAATTCAGTAAGAGGACAGCCAAGGGTAGGAGGAGCGGCAGCGGCAAGCACAGGGAGACAAATGGGGGCAGAAATAAAGGCTGATGGAGCAACAGAGCCCAGAGAAAACAGGGGATCTGGCTGATTCCGGGAAGGCTCTTCCTGCTTCCTCAGCTCCTCGCCCCTTCTTAGTCCCAGGCTCTTCATACTTCTCTCACACTCTCACATTTTGCAAAGTGTATTCTCGTTTTCACTTCCTATTTCTCTCCTCTGTGAAGTCCCATAGAGGGCTGGGAACACTTGGTAGTTCTGATCGCACAGCAGTGACCTGGGGCAGACTCGGATTACACCAGGGAAGCTATTTATAATCGTCTCCTTGTTGGGTTTTGTTGTTTACAGGAGAGAAGCCCAACTAGCTGCACATCCCCTCAGTTCAACATAACACCCCAGTTAAATATAAAAACTTCCTTAAAATACATTGCCATGATAGAACATGTAAATATAGAGACATTGAATCTCATCTTTTTCCTGAAATCTTAGTTCTTGAAAAGCAAAGATATTCCATGTGGAAATTTAGCTGCCTGTGCTGATTAATTACAAATGACCTGAGTTCCTCTAGGAAATACTTACTGAGCACTTACTCTGAGCCAGGCACTATTTCAGAGGCTTGAGAGGCAACCATGAGCAAAGCACAACTCTGCCCTCAGGAAATTTGTCATCAATCAGGGAAGACAGACAGAGTCAGTCACCCTGTGGTGTGAAACTGGCGACTGCGGGGTGCCCTGGAAAGACAGGAAAGGGGCGTGAAATCGGATGCAGGGGCCTGGAGAAGGATTTCCAAAAGAAGCTGGTAACTGATCAGGTTAGAAATAATAGTTGTGACTGATCCTATTACTGAATGCTCCTAGAACCCAGATTCCTTCCTGAGTCCCACTCACCCCATCTCCATAGCAATCTGAGGTGGGCACGCTGTCCTATCACCATCACTACCAGGGCCCAGGAAGTTCAAGGACTAGGAGACGGGGCATGGGGATTCCAGTCCAGGCAGCCCCATTTCAGAGACTCTGCTTTTAACCACAACATAAAGTGACCTCTCAAGAGGAGAAAAGGGAATCACTTGAGCAAAGACCCAGAGAGAGGAAAGAAAACACGTTCCACAAGACAGTATGAAATCAGGAATTCCATGGGGCTCAGCAAAGAGCACCAGGTAGCAGGGAGAGAGAAGGCTGGGGACAATCGAGGTCGATCCCAAAGGATGCGGTGCATCTCCTAGAGGAGCCTAGACTCAGCCTGAGTGCGCTAAGCATTACAGAGTTTCAGCAGAGAAATGACAGGGCCATTCTAGAGAACTGCTCTGGGTGGAAGATCCGCTGAGACCCTTCACACGAACCCAGGAGTGAGATGAGAGCAGCCTGAGTAAGGACAGAGGGTTCAGGGCGCAGACGCAGAGGGAGGCATGTGCGGGAGGACTGCGGCCGCTGGTGGCTCACGGTTGGTGGGCCCTGAGGGAGCAAGTGGGACCGGGGCAACTCTGCTCCGGTTGCAGGGTGGGGAACAGCCCTACCAGGAGTGAACGCTGGGACTCAGACAGGGACTGATGCCCATGAGCTTAGCTAGTGGCATGAGAATTGAGTGGCCAGGGAGCAGCAGAAGGGCCTAGCAGTCAAAAGTGAGGACTGAGGGCTGGACTAGGACGCTCAGGTGAGAACGCCGTGGAGAGGGACAGACAGGAGTGGGCACAGTGG
>NW_003852412.1:26665764-26687466 GCF_000181295.1 Otolemur garnettii
GGATGGACAGGAGTGGGCACAGTGGGAAGGGGGGAGAGCACCCAGAGCAGATCTCTCAGGGCTGTAACACAAGTGCACAGGGGCAGGAAAGGTCAGCCCAGGGCACTGTGCCCACGAGAAACACTCATGAGACTTTTTTTGTGGGAATCATCCCAGTGAGCTAGTAATTTCTTTCCATTCTAGTAAAGAGTTCACGGGATCCACAGGCTTAAAATACTTTATCAAAGCTTTTCCGTTCATCCGGTTACTCTTGTCAAATATTACATGAATTACATTTGTGAGACAACTCCAGAGAATATTGGACTCTAGAAAGACGCTTCTGTTTCTGTAGTTTGTGAAACCTACACAAGCCTTTATTTGCTAATAACTTAACTCTTCCACGTGGCCGCTGACGTGCAGTGAACCTAAAACAATGGTAATCACTTCTAAACTTTTTATTTTCATGGTCCCATTTAATTTCAAAAACATGAGTGAAACGACTGTTGCAGATTGCAAATAGACCAATTACAATGTTATGTATATGAGACTCAAGAGAAATATTAGCGTTGTCTGGTATGGATCTTAGACTCGGTCCTATTGTCAATGCTGTCTGTTTCCGTGTCACAGAAGGACTGATGAGGTTTAGTTACATAAATCAAATCTTTGATGCTTTCAACCCTTTTTAAAAAACAGAGATACTATAATAGCTGAATGTGGAAAGATCTGGTTGACAATTCTGCCATTAAGTTACTGAACATTCAGACATTCTCTTGAGGTGTATTGTACACTAAAAATAGAAATATCAGACTGCATCAATTATACACACCCATTCTCACCTGCCACCGAATAACCCTGATCACTATTTCATAGTGAAGGAAGAGACATGATAAATATCATTTCTTTTAATTACTAAAAATGTTCTTCATTATTAAAAATAAATAGGCTGGGCGTGCCACATAGCTATAATCCTGGCACTCTGGGAGGCCAAGGTGGGTGGATCCCTTGAGCCCAGGAGCTGGAGACAAGCCTGAGCAAGAGTAAGACCCCATCTCTACTGAACATAGGAAAATTTGCCAGGCATTGTGGCAGGCACCTATAGTCCCAGCTACTCGGGAAGCTGAGGCAAGAGGCTCACTTTAGTTTGAAATTGCTGTGAGCTATGCTAAGTGTCATGGTGCTCTACCCAGGGCATGGAGTGAGACTCTGTTTCAAAAAAAGAAAAAATTAATGCTTCTACTTTGTAAATTCATAGAGCATAAAAATCATCTTACTCAAGTAAACGATATTGGAAGATTTCAGTATAAACTCACTAATTTGTAAAGATATGTTGCGAACTTGGCAATGAGTTGTTAGGAAAAGCATTTTCAGTAGTTCCTGACGATCCTAAATTCGGAACATTTAGAACATTCCCACAGGAGCCAGAAAGGGATGTGAGGAGACAGAGAAAGGCCAGAAGGTGGGGCTGATCTCTTTTCTTCTTTTTCTACTTTTATTTACTCCCTAGTTCCTTTTTCCTGTCAAAGATACATATTTTGGCTGACTTAATTACCGTCTGTTTTAATAATATCCAGTCTGTTGAGAGGAACAGGAAACTTAATTCCAAACAGAAAAGTGGAAACAGTTAAGATAGACCAGAAACCGTGCAGCTCAGAAAACCGCAGGGACTCCTTGGGAAGCAGGCAGTTTGCGTGAGACAAAGGAGAAATTCTATAGGAAGGTGGGATATTATTATCTGACATTATTTAAAAAGAAATAATTATGTTTGCTGTAAAATTAAACCTTTTCTAGCTGAGTGCTCCGTCCTGAAAGGCGTGACCCTCCCTGGGATGAAGCCACAGCAGCTTTTTGTGTGCCCTGCTTCCTGGCCTGCCTCACTCTGGCTTCTCGCTCTCAGACCTGTGCCTTCTTTTATTCCTAAGCTTCCTGTGACAGCAGCTTATAAATTTCAAGCTCTCTCCATTCATATTTGCCACCCACCCTGCCGTCAACACCTCATGCACAGAGCCTTGGGTTTCCAGCTCTGACCTGGTGTGACCTTGAGGCAGCCGTCCGTGATTGACAGCAGTTGCATTTACGGTATTATTTCTCAGAGAGGAAAAGACCAGAAGATTTGCAATGGCAACTGCCAAGGAATTTTATATAAAGAATTGTGGGCTATGAGAGCTTTTCTGATTCGAATAGGAACCAAAATTCAGGTCATTCTTAAGGCAGATAAGCCACGCAGCATTCTGTGACCTTCCTGGGCTTGGGGCTTTGGTACCTGATTTTCCTGCCCCTTCCAGTCTGACTGGTATTGTCTGATGTGGCTGGTGGTAGGTGGTAAGAAGGAGATTGGAGAGGAATAGGCAGCCTTAAATCCACCCTGAACCATCCTCTCCACCCAGACTTCATGTTTCCTCTCCTCCTTTCCTCCCACCTTCCCATCTTTCGTCCTAGTTTTCTTTCACCACATCCTGCACCTTTCCAGATACTGAAGGGCAGGGAACAGGCTCAAAGTAAACAGATGTAATTAGACTTGGTGGGGAAACTATTTCAGTTCCTACACACACAGACACACACGTCTTCATGTGTAAATCTTAAATCATAATTTCATGCAGGAAAAAAAAATGACCTCTTTCTAGCATTTCAACCAGAATAAAAGTCACTGAGTGCAACCTTTTTCAAACTCAATTTGTTATCATTAACATTCCCAGCAATATCAGTTCAGCCTTAAATATGATTAAACACTACAACCCATCCCATGTGTTTTCAAATATCCTGTTGACAGGATACCGCTGGCCTTTTGGTAATACAAAGAGCAGAGCCTACATATGGGTAGGTACAATATTTTAGGTTATTCTCTTTTAAAATAAACTTTTGACTGATAGCTCTAATTCAATTGAAGAAATGCCTTAAACTCTTCTCTAATGCTGACATAAATTTTTAGACTGGTGACTGACTAGAATCACAGACTCCCATTGTTTCTTATGTTTTTCCTTTTGAATCCAAGGGATCTTTTAGGATCTGCAAAGATGTCCTTCTTTATGTAAAATCAGGAATACCCACTGTCTTATGCTTAGACTGAAAGAATGGCTCTGGACCAGTGATAAATGGAAATCTGAGTTAGATGTCACTTTCTGTGAGGGCTGCTGTTTTGTATGAACAATGCAGAATGCCAAAGTGAGAGGTGAAACTGTATTTTCTCCATGCCTAAATATCCTTTCCCTCAGCTCCCTATCACAATCAAGAAAAAGAAAATGATTTTTATTTTTGTGTGTTTTAAGATTTTTTCCTTCAACTTGTAAGTGCTGTCTTTCATCTATTTTCCATTTTATCTACCAAGTAAAAATGAGTAACTTGGGGGGAGAGTGTGTGTCTGTGTGTGTGAGAGGAGACGGGGCAGAACAGACATCCCAAGGCAGGAAGAAGGCTCGGGGCAGGGAAGGGAGGCAAAGTGAAGACCTCCTACGGAATTTCACACTTTGCCTTCACAGGTTAAATTGCTCTCCCTCTCCTGGGTGACAATTCCTTTAAAACAAGAATAGTCTGGTTTCCCGGGCTGGACATATTTTTTGTGAATCTTTTATATTTGTATTTATAAACCATACGTCTCATCATAAACCACCAAGAACTACATTCTATTGCTCTATTTCTGGAATAGTGAACGAACTATTCCATTTCTGCTCAGACACCTGTGCTGTAACAAAAGTTTTTCAGGAGGGGTGTGGAATCACCTCACCCGATGTCAGAAACTCCTCCTGTTTTCTTTTCCCCTTCTCAGCACCACATTAGCGTCCCCCATTTTGTCCCTCTCTTTGGCAAGCTCGGTGTGGTGTGGAATGAGGGTCTGTGCGGTTGCCAGGGTGACCCCAAGGACCAGTTTTAGTGCACACGGTTCTGCAAATGGAAGTCCCCCAGTCAGACCCAATAGCAGAAAAGAAGATTTGCAAACTCGCCCCAGGCAAAGCTGGTATAAAGTTTCAGATAAATGTTCAGAATTAACCACCTCCTGTTACTCCTACAAAAATAACACCATGAAAAGAATTTTTCATTTTTTTATTATCTTGCTGAGTGATCTTTCTTCTCTGTATAAGGAGGAAAAACACACATGGTTATAAGAGGAAGAATGTTCTTTGCTTGGAGGGGCATTCATAACACACTTGATTAATACACGCAGGAGACAATGTAAACGCTTAACTGCAAGATGGTTTCAAAGTCCCCATTTTAATTATGGAAGGATTGGGAAACAAGTTAGCCCTGGGCTCAAGAGTTGCCACTTTACATCACTCCGTCCGAGACTGACTTGCAATCTTCTATCAGTATTCTGGCTGTTTCTACAACTTTAACTATCTCGCCATGGAAACCATATTTTCCAGCTTCCTTTGGGACAATCACTGGCTGGAAGCACTGCAGCAAAGAGTTAAGATCGCCTCCATGAAGTGGGAAATCTAGGCCCACGTTCCCTCTGAAGAACTACATTTTGCTTTGTGCTTTTTCTGGATTCTGTGCAGATTTGTTCTGATACTGTATTTCACTGAAGCAGAAGCCAGAAAAAAGGTGTTTACCAATTAGGGTATACTGTATGATTTTCGGATTTGACAAGTAGTATTTGAACTTGAACTCCATGGGTCTTCTAAGGTTACATGGAATGGAGTTATTTCAGTGATTCTACTGAAGAGAAATTGGAAACTACCTAACCAATTAAATCATTTAAACCCAGCAAATGTTTAATATGTCCAGATTTTCAAAAACCAGTGTGTTCAACTGTTATCTAACATAGAAAGCATTATATATGAAATATAAATTACCAAACATGTTTTTTCAAGGTATTGATAGCCATCAGTTCTGATTGATAGCTACACCTAAGATTAAATAGAAGAAACATTTCAATTTACCAATTATTGTGAAGTACAATTTGCTTAGTAGATATATTTTCATGGCCAACTTGATAAACTTTATTTACCATCAAAACCATAAAAAATTTATGAAGACATTTTAGAATGTTTAGAAAATATTACTTTATGGAACTCCCCAATCATAGTACCTGAAAAAAAAAAAAGAAAGAAATTGATTGTAAGCCTACAGCTCCTTTAAGAAGTCCAATGTTCCTGTTATTGTATCAAGAATTTTCTTATTGACATTTAGCACAACTGTCATATTGTGCTTGGAAAAAGCTAAGACAAAAAAATGGCATGAGAAAGTAGAATGAAAAATATTTAACAGATGTTTCTAGTTTTGGTTTGGACAGTTGGCATTAGAGATAAACATTCATAATCTATCTCATTTTGTTTGACAAATATCAGGGTATGTTACTCTAAACACCAAACTCTGGTATTTAGAAATTTTCAGATGTGTCACTAGATCTTCTAGTTCACATCAGACTAGGAGCACTGTATTTTCTGTCCACTTCACAGGCAAAATTACTGCAGATGTCTATTCACTGTCAGGTTTGTCCCTGTTAAATATCAGTCCCATCATTGTCTTCTTTGCAATATACAAGGGCTGTCCAGAAAGTAACCCACCATGTACTATGAAAAATAGAGACAAACATGGCTGGACTTCCCGGACAGCCCCTGTCCTTCCCCACAGACTGTGCTATCTAACTATGCCTCGGTATCTTGGTTAGTATTATGGAGCCTACTACCGCTTCCCCTCCAGACAGCTCCCCAATGTATCACGTGAAATCATCTCCCCAAGATGTTCATATCCCAAAACTACCCACACTAAATGGGTTAAATTATTTGTAATACAAGGGCCTATCAAGTTAATCCTCTGGGATCACTCTAGATTTCAATGTTATGTTTATGTTTTAATATCTGCGTTTCAAGTTAGTGAAATAACTTTCAGAGATGCCAGGTACACTTGGTTACATTCCTCTTTCAAGGGGATCACCTTTTAGTATTCCTTCTAACTATGTCTGATGTCTCCCATAAACCCATATCAGTAGCTTATCTCCAATGCCCCTTAATGCTTTCCTTATTCATTAAGGCCACACAGAACAAAGAAAAGTATCCAATTACCTGCATTAACTTGGTGATATAAATGGTTGACCAGATTTGCTTAAACTTCAAAGTGATTTTTAAATCAATCATCTCACCTTTCCAATCACATTGCTGGAGTTTAATATTTTCATTATCAATGATAACTATGTCCCACAGGATTTTCTATGAGGGAGAACTAATAAATGATATATTTAGCTCTTAGAGAACATAAAAATGGTGTGTATATATTTATCAAAATAGAACATAATTATTTTGCATAAATCTCAATTGATGCTACAGTTAATTTTCAAAAATAATTATTCATGGTTCTGTAAGATTATAGGACAATTCTCTTAATAATCCACTCTTCAGACCTATGGATTTGGAGCTATTACAGGTTTTTTAGTTATTTCCTGACTTACCCATGGGCATGGCTATTCTTTTAACATCTCCATTGCTTCCTAGGTGACTAATTCCTATTTTTTAATTTTTCTTGTTAGAGACAAACATTGGTTTAAAGAGTTCAGTTGTGTTCATCTGTGCCCTTCATTTCCATGTGATGTGTCTTTCTCCACAGCGTCTCTTTTAAATTGATACATTGACCTTGTGTAGATACAGTTTTTCCTTCTAGCCCCTTTTCCAGAAGCTGCTCCCATTTCCCCAGGCTTTTATCTGTATGTATTAGACACATACATATTTCAGTTTTTATCCTCTACACTTCTAGTACACTTTTCCCTTGGATGTAGTTACATAAGCTTCCTTTTATGAGAACATATTGAATGCTTTATTTTTAGAATATAAAGAAGGAGGTCCATAGGTAGGCTTTCAAAAGGTCCAGAAACCCTCTGAAAATTTATGAAAAACCTGTATGTGTACATTTGTGGAGAAAAGCCATCAGCTCCAAAAATTCTCAGAGGGTTTTGGAAAACAAAAGAATATACGCTTCTAGTGCGGAGGGCCCTCAGCACACAAGCGCCCCACGTTCACACGGCCCACACAGCTTCACCGGCCTGGCTCGTCTGCTCTCTCCAGGTGGCAGCTACAACTAAGAACAGGGAAGAGATTGACCCAGAAAGATACCTTCTGTCATACAAATGTTGAAGTTTAACAAGTTACCAGTTCCCAAGTGTATCTGATTCACTCAACTTTTTATGGGCTTTTCGTGAACCAGGGACCAGTTCCATTTTTGCAGCCAGGGCAAGGGGAGATGTCATTTGGAATTCCAAACTAGAACTCAAACAAGGCTTCTCATTCTAAAATTACAAAGACATGATGTGGAGTCTTTTTTATGCTGTGCTCCATTATACTGTGGAGACTATTGCCAACTGGTCTGAGAATCCACCAGATTTGCTTTTGAATCTTTCCTCTTTAAGGTCGTCATTCAGTTATTCCAGCTCTGTAACTCTAAGCCCCAACCTTTCTTCTGCTTCCCAGCGTCCTACATCCCACTCTCCAGCCTTTCCCTGTCTCCCCACCAGCCCCACTCTGCAGTGATTAGGACGTTCTCAGATTTGGTTTCCATCTGACCTTGTGTCTGGTCTATACTACAAATGTTCTATAAATGTTTCCTGAGCACATGAATAAAAGTAACTTGTTTTAAAACCAATTCTTCATTTAACCATTATTTATTATTAAGTATTTTTATGTATATAACCTGTGCATAAAATAAATGCAAATACAGTCTTAGGACACTATTTGATTTCATGTCCTATTAATTGATTCCAATACCTTTGTAACACAATTTTTACTAAATCCATATACAATGAACAGAAAATATGAATATGACCATAAATGTCTCAGCCTGCTGGGGCCTACTTTATATACCAGGGTTTAAAAGTCAACCATTTCTACCTTAGTTTCTGGTGTGAAGCCTAGAAGATAGAAAATATACCCCCTTTCCAAAGTGAAATGTAGCATTTACACATACCGTGCAAAAAGAAGTGGTTAAAGTCAATTTTGTGACTCTTTACCCAAGACCCATTGACGGTATAAAAAGTTAGAGATTGAAGAGGTCATGAAAGAGAATGTCTTTGGAAAAAGACTTTGTCTCCCACTACGCCTTAAGTCAGATGAGAGGGCCGTAGTGCATCTGTCCCAGTTTAGGGACCTAGTAATGAACTAGTAATTGAATGACACCAAAAAATCTACCAGGGAGAAATTGTCTGAGTGGATGATGAAAGTGAGGAAGAAATCTTCATTGAAGTAAACTGCAGACACAAACATGGGCACAAGGGCAAGGATATGTGTTTGCCACAGGCTGGGTTTTAGCCAGGCAGAGAGAACCAGTCTAGGACTATTTTAGGTTTTTCCCAAGAGAACTGTATGAAAGGGTGATGTGACTCTCCCAGGGGTGAAGGGGATGGACAAGTACGTGCCAGGCAGCTGAGGGAAGAATTTTAATAGCCAGCTGGAAGATGGATAACACACTGCTTATGTCACAGGAAGTTTACCCAAGTGGGCCCAAGAGGGTAAATTTCAGAGATCCGTGAATGTGCCCCTTCAAGAAAGAGTCAGCTTTGAACAACCACCCAAACTAGAGAATTCCAATGTCAGACCATGGTATTTCCTGTCCCCTCTCTTCCTTCCTTCCTCCACCCAACCTTAGAAAAACCAGAGGCAGCCAAATGGAGGGAAATAGAGGGAAAGAAATGAACTAACAGAGCATAAAGTCATTCTGCACACCTGCTGCCACAGCAGACTTCCAGCCCAAACAATACAAACTGGTAGAGGAGCGAAACTTGAATTTGATGTGACATGTCAAGTCCTGCCATTGCGTGGGGATTGAAATGAGAATTTGTTTTAATGACAAAAGGGACTAGAAGGCTTTCGCTTTTCTGAGGCTGAGTGGGAAAGTCACGGAACCTGCCCAGTACTTTATCCAATGGGCAGAGAAGACCTATTCCCACCAATTAGGGGCAGTTTGAATGAGCAAAGGGCCAGGGGAGCACTGCCCAGTTTCACTCTTCATCCATGAACTCCTGTAATGGCCACAAGTACATAGTCACTATTGTAATCAAAAGGACTCTTTGAAGTTCAAAATGGTAGCACCAGTGATTTGGTAACTGTCAGGATGCTTGGAATGTTTTCTCTGAAAGTGATGGTTCACTCGTGTTACCCAGGCTTATGCTTTCAAACTACACCTTGAATGATGGAACCAAAACCATCAATGACATGATCATCATTTTTCTGGCCTTTTAAAACTATTTTTGCAACAATATAAACAAATAAAGTCCCCCCTGAAGCATTTTAATAAGTGACTATGTAGAAAAGATTTCATTTTTTTTTTATTTAATGGGCTGCATTAAATGTACTAGGAGGCACAAGAACAAAACTACATTCTAAATTATCTTCCATGAGCAGATCTATAATTCAGCAGGGTAAAATAGATTTTCAGCATATTGTAAATGAACAATTAATAAGCACTTTTAGATGATAATGATGGTTTGTCTACAAATCATTATCCAGTACATGCTGAAAAATATGAAGAGCCCCCCAAAATTTTGTTTAAAAATGACATATGAGACTTGCTTGCTCTCCAGTGATCAGACTGAGACTCACCATCCACTTGGTCAGTCTTATCCTCCAAAGTAGAAAACAGACAGCCAGATGTAAAAGCTGGGAAATTTTCCAAATTCATAAAAAAAAAAAAAAAAAAAAAAAAAAAAGGTGCTGAACACAAAACATCCTTTTATTTGCAGTGGTGTTTCTAAATAACATTCCTGGTATCAAATCTGTCTCCAGGACAAAAACCGGGTGGATGAGGAAGGAGGAACCCTGTTGGCTGGTTAATCGGTAGACTGCCCGCCAGGTCATAGGACACTGACCTTTGCCGTTCCCAATTCTTCCAAACGCTGGCATCTCTGTGCTCATCCTGATGGAGCCTTTGTTTCTGCTCCTGGATGCCCATCACAACCTCTTCTATTCGCTTAAAGCTCTACGAGACTTAAATTTCTGCAGGTGAGGCGATGAGAACATATGCCAAGCTGAGAAGCCCCCATTAGAAATGAGTGAAACAGACTAGGTGGGGGCGTGTCCCCACTGTGCTCCTCTCACCCTTTGGGAGTTGGGGACTGGGGGGCCTGGGGCGTGTATGGATCTTCCTTCCTCTCTCTGTGCTCCGACTACCGCCACACTTGACTCTCCCCATCACCTTGGCTCAGAGTCCTCAACTCAGGGCAACCATCTAGCGACTCGAGGTTTGTGCCATCTCAGTTAGTGCCACCGGGAAACTCTTCACACTCAAATCTCCTTTGTTGCCATTGAAACATCCAGAGGACTGTCAGCTTTGGCATTATTTGGGTTCCCCTTTTAGCCTCTGCAACATCTTTTTCAGGGACCACAAGCCCTCCACTTTTGCTTCCTTAGGACCCTAGTTGACCGGCCCCTGTTGGGGAATCATACTCGCGTAGACCCTTGAATTCATCACTTACACATGCACACATACTCTTTCCCAAGGTACATACACTACTACCAGAAAGGCTGTAAGCACCATCCCAGATCTGCCCGCTCCTTCCAGCCCCTGGCTTTGTGCAGGGAACCTCCGCGCACACCTCCAAGCAAGTACAGACCCCTCCGCTGTCAGGAAGGGCCAGGGAACACAGCCCGGAATCCCCAGGAGCTCATTCTTTTGATTTAGGTCAGTAAAATATAGAAGGAGGACAAGAACGAGCAGATAAATGCTCATGTTCTTGCAATAGACTCGTGCAAGGGCTTCGTGCTCCCTCCAGAAGCCCAGCCGGACCTGGCGCCCAGGCCTGTGTGCTGTTGGCCACTGTCCATGGTCCACGGTGCACCGTGCGGCATTTGGTCTCAGCCTTCCCCACCTCCCTCCCATTTTTCTCTCATTCTTTCTTCCCTGGGCTTGCACCTTCCAAAAACAGCAGTTACTTTTGTTTCTAAGAAATCTATGTGAAGAGAGGACAAAATAAATCATTATATCCTTTTAATTTGGGGTAAAATTGGGCTTTCAAAATTCATCTAGTGTGACTACTTATTCAGTCCTTGGATGCCTTTTCTCTTTGTCATAGGTCACCATTTAGATTTAGCTGAATATATTATAAAGACTGCTTCCCTGCCATGTAAGTAACAAATGGTCTCCCCTGAGGCCCAGAGGGTTAATGAGCTCTTTAACTACTTTGTTATGCTGTGATTTGGGTGGCTGTGCTGTAAAACTAGGGTTTTTTACTTGGGTTCACCAAAGTTGTTTTTTTTAAACAGTGTGTGTTAAGACGACTTCCTATCCCTGTTGTGCCAGAAGAGCAAGGTGAATCATAAGTTATTTATATAAATTTGCATAAATTACTGGTTTATTGTAGCTTACCCACATAGACACAATTCTGCTCTTTTGAACTGGTTAAGGCTGGGAGGGGTGCAGAGTATGGGAAGAAAGTCTACGCCTTGGTCGATTTTTTTTATTACCTCAGATGGCTTTCTTCCTAATGCTTAATGTCTCCATTTTAACCACTCAATGAAGGGCAATTTCAGCTTTTTATGTGTTTCTGTTTATCTATAAATGTATGTCTTGAAAATCTCAAGATCTCGAGATCACATTTCTTCAATGTAGTATATATTTTTAATCAACAATTATTTTTCCAAGCTGAACTAATATCTTTGAATCTGTCTAAGCAAGGGATTTGGTAGGAGGGGTCAAGAGCAAGTTCTTTGGAAATAACCAGAATCACATCAAGATTGAGTTTTCAGGAGTTGATGTCACTTCATACTGTCAGATTTATGTGCATGACGATTGAACCGGACATTTCTCCTTTTTATGTTGTATTGAGTTATTCTTTAAATTACAGAATTAAATGCCCAAAGATGAAAACTTTTGAGTTACAGTGTCCCTGAATCAAATGCTATAAAGATAAAGTAGCTTTGCTGTTATGTCTGTCAAAGCCTTCTAGCTATACTTCACATTTGGCGCTTTTATATTTGTTCTTCTATTTCTATTTTGTTAAATAAAATGTTGGAACATATACCAAGAAACACAGATTGTCCATAGCAGCATGAGACTTGGGCTGTGGTTGGAAATAATTTAAATTAAACATTACATGAACACTGAAGAAGTTTCCAACTTCCCAATTTAACTTGTGTATAAATTATACCCCCCTCAAAAAAAATGCAATACAAGAATGTTATACTAAGACATCTAGGTATCTAAATATATGATTGCTAGATGGATGGATGGATAGATAGATAGATCTATATTTGTGTATAGGTTATACTTTAAAATGAAAATAAAATATAGTCCCCTTTTTAATAAAAGATTATTAAATTCCATGAGAATAAAGTACCAAAAATAGGAAGGTCCCTAGAACATAAATTATGCTTCAAAAAAATTAACCTGCCTAAAATAAATTGTGCTTTAAAAATAAATTTCTTACCTAAAGTATGCATCCTATGGTCAGGTAAAGAGCATTCAATGATAAGGATGTCAACTATCCCGCAAATGCTTTTCCAGTTGGGTAGCTAGAAGTATTCCTTTTATTCCATAGTTCTGCAAAACACTGTGTTGCTTATCAAGTTTTAAAATAACTGCTTCCGTGTCCACATTTTGGCAGCCACAAACTATGGCGTGACTAGAACTTTGCTCATGTTACTTTGGATTCACAGGCTGTGTCTAAATGCAGCCTCTGAATTGGAGTGCTGCATGCTGAATCCAGCCAAATTGGTTGCAGAGTTCTTCATCAAATGTTAAGATAGCAAAAAGATCCAGTTATTAAAGCCTTTTAAAAATCTGTAGATCCAGACATAGTCTAGGCTAAGGCCCAATAAATGCCACATAATAACAGAAGATATTTGGAGACTGAAACAAGTCTGAGAGTTGGTAACAGATAACCTCAGTTGCAAGGTGGCAGAAAGTAGATGTTTGAAAACCATCCTACCTAATCACACATTAGGTTACAGGAGAAATTTCCTAAAAAGCATTATCTGCAGTCCACTTATGATCCCGAGACACCAGAAGAGAAAATAATAGATACACCAATAGGAAAATGTGACAGATTTATTTCCATAAATTTGAAGACTTTGACTAAGTGAAAAAAATTCTAGAAAACAATTACTCACCAAAATATGCTCAAGATATTAATAACCCAAGAGGTATTTAAATCATAAAAGACATTGAAGCAAAGTTTAAAATCTATTCACAAAGAAAACAATGGGGGTCCAATCAACTTTACAGGCAATTTCTATAAAATTTTCAGGGAAAAAATAACTCCAATCTTATACAAATTCTTTTACAGTATAGATAAACAAGGAAGGGAGGACAACTCATTCTATGTGATTATGCAAAACTTTGATACCAGAACCAAACAAGACTATATAAGAAAGGAAAACTATAGGCCAATCTTCTTCTGTACCTATGGATCCATATCCCAAAGACGATAAACTGTAATTCAGCACTGTACACAAGATACATATCATCACTTTAGTGCCTATCATCGTGTCAAGTGAAATAGGCCAAGCACAGAAAGAGACGATCTCACTCATTAGTAGAATCTAAAAAGTTGATCTCACAGGAGTGAGAGTTACCAGAGAGAGACTAGAGAGGGATAGGGAAGGGGGAGAAATAGGCAGAGGTTGGTCAATGGCTACAAAGTTACAGTTGGACAGGAGGAGTCCGTTCTAGTGTTCCATTGCCCATCCGGGCCACTAGAGCTAACAAGAACATATGGTAAGGTGTGTTTCCTAATAAGTCATGTGTTGCTTAACAATGGGGATACATTCTACTAAGCAATGCGCACTTAGGCAGATCTGTAGTTGTATAAACATCACACAAGGTAACCTAGATGTTGCAGCCTACTACACACCTAACTATGATATTCCCTTTTGCTCCCAGGCTCTCAGGAGAGCCTGTTACTGTACTGAATACTACAGGCAATTGTAACACATTGTACACAACTGTACTTGTGTAAGTTCTTGTGTGTCTAAACATATGTAAACATTAAAAAAGTACATTAAAAACCTGGTATCATATTCCAACAAGACCCCCATCACACATTTGGTCCCGTCATTGACCTAACCACCTAACTGTCACTATGTAGCATGTGACGACAGCTGAAAGAGAGGATTTTGAATGTTCTCACCACAAAGAAATGACAAATATTTGAGGGGATGGACATGCTAACCACCCTACTGAGATCATTACACACTGGGTACAGGTATGGAAACACCACACTGTGCACCATACACATGTAATGACTACATGTCAGTTAAAAACAAAATAAAACTTTCTAAAAAGAATGCAAAGTTGAGACTTGTAGTTTGAATCTGGAAGTTGTCACTCCCATCTTCACAAGAAGAAAAAGCTGGACAAACTGAAAATCAAAATCTTTTCTTAAATCTATCACATAAATGAGGTTGCAAGACAAATTGCCACCTGCAAATCTAGAAAGAAGGCACATTCAGAAAGACACAGCAGCCAAGACCTACTCAACCAGAGCGGACGCTGCTGCAGCCATAATCTACAGGAACAGGTAAATGGAGGTTCTGAGGACTGATGAAGATTAAATGTGGACCCACATGAGGGCCAGAAAGCCCTGGGACCACAGACTTTCATGGGTTTTCCTTTCAAGAAAATGCTTGCCTTGGTGACCTGGAAAAGTTTACATGTCCCTAGAGATGCATGAAGAACTCAGTATCACAGAGAGAATGAGGAAACTGTTAATGTTTCAAAGGTGGGTTTTCCTTTAAAGCTACCATAGAACTGATACCGTAGGATTTGGGGTTTTCTTGCTTTGACTTTTTCTATGTCTCTACAAAGCTATATCTTTTAGACGTTGTAGGTAATTTCCTTGGCCCCTTTTGACATTAGCCATTGTCTTTTCTAATTCCCTAAATTCACTTTTCAAAATTTGCATTTGTCACTTATCTCTCTACTGTTTTCTCTGAAATCGAGGTAGAGATGTATACACTCCAAATCCACAGACCTAAGGATGTGTCCGTTCCCTAAATGCACTGCACTCTATTTTTCTTTAGTTACAGAGTGTTCTTTAAGAAAGCACTCAAAACAATTATGCTTCATTTTGAACAACAAAAAGAGCTTTCTGTTTTAAGCTGATGTACATTTTGGGGAGAAGGTGTTGGCTTTTTGCAAGTATTGTTTCTGAACACACATCTCTGAGTGAAACCCTGAATTTTGCCCCAAGATATTAAAAATCGGTTCATTTTACTTTTCTCATTTGCTTTAACTCAGTTCATATCTACTTACTAGAAGGTCTGGAATTTAGAAACCAAGGGCTGCTATTTCATTCCTTATGCTTTTCTAAAAAGTCTAAGGTTTAAAAATATAATAACAACCTTGGCTAATGGAGTCTGTCCTTTGACTCAAGGGTCTATTTTAGTGCTTAAGATTAACAGGCATTATATTTATAGACTTAGGATGTACACTCCTAAATTAGGAATAAACTATACCCTATGATATGGATTCAAATTAGATATTCAAATTAGTAGTTGTACAGTTTTGCATACTTTACCACGTATAATTTTAAATGACATAAATATGCTTAAATGGTTGTGTTTGAAGGTTAAGCTACCACATGAAAATTTCTTTATTTGTCATGTTCTTATTGTAATTGACTGATTCTATAATTTTACTTGGTATATTAACCTTTGCTGGAATAATTCTAAACCATGCTTATTTTCGTTTACCATAATATTTTAGTGATCCTCACCCCCACAATACTTTTATAAATAGGTATATACAAAGGTCACACCACGTTATGAAAGGCTTGTGATTCACTATTAAAATAGGGACAGACTAGACAGAAAGGATAAAAAAGGACAAGCTGGGGTCAGGAAAACAGCTTTATTTGCAACAATATAATCAGAGCTATTAGGCTGTTGCTTCGGGTCTCTGCCTATCACTACCAATCCATTCTCATGTTCTTGTCCTGATCTCTTCCTAGAACTTACTTTTGGAAATTATCTATCCCTGAGCAGATTGTATCTGAATTGCTGAACATCGATAATCACCTCTGTTAATTATTAGGGCAGCATCCTCATGCCTTATGGCTGCTATAACAAACTACCACAAATGCAGTGGATGAAAACTACACAGATTTGTCAACTCACACCGCTGGAAGTCAAATGTCTACACTGAGGCTAAATGGATTAAAACCAGTGTGCCAGCAGGGCTGTGTTCCTCCTGGACGCTGTGGAGAAGGATCTGTTTCCTTGCCTTGTCCATTTTCTAGAATCCACCCACCTTCTTTGGTTGAAGGTCCCACTTCTCCATTTTCAAAGTCAGCAATGTGAGGCTGAGTTCTTCTCATGCTGCCATCTCTCTGGTTTTCTTTCCAGCCCATCTCCCACTTTTCAGAATGCATGTGATTACATTGACTCTCCTAGATAATACAGGGCAGTCCTTCCATCTTAGATTCAGCTGGTTAGCAACATTAATTCCACCTGTGACCCTAATTACCTTTTGCCATCATCCTAGGTCATTAGGGCCACTATGACGAGATAAACAGTAGGAATTCGTTGCTTACAGTTCTGGAGGCTGAGAAGTCCAAAATCCAGGCACTGGCGTTCAGTGTCCGATCAGGCTCATTCCTCGCACATGGCACCTTCTCTGTGTGCTCACATGAAGGAAGGGGCAAACAGGCCCCTTGCAGCCTCTTGGATAAAGGCATTAACCTCATGAGGCTCTGCCCTCATGAGCTGGTCATCTCTCAAAGGCCCACCTTTTAATGCCATCACCTTGCGGGGTAGGTTTCAATGTATGGATTTTAAGGGGACACCAACATTCAGCCCACAGCAACCAGTGACCTAACATAGTCACATGTTCTCAGATTAGGATATGAACCACTAGGGAGCCATTTATTACCTAGCATTATTTTGACAACATCAGCTGTGCTGCTCCCTAGAAAGCAATGTAGGTTCCATGGGACACCTGCGTCTAGAACGCCTCTTAATCTTAGCAGTTAGCACATAGGAGAGGAGTTCTCTAGCTTCTCTGCAACAGTGTTATCACAGAGCAGCCCCGTGGTACCTCAGTATTGTGATATAATGTTTATCACAAGGGAAGATGGAGAGTATCATGAGAGTTTTAAAAATAGCTCATTTTATCACCTACTTGTAAGTGAGGTTGTCTTTAAACCTACAGAGATCAAGAGAGTATCCTTTAATCTTCATAACATCTCAAGAGATAGGCAATAGTCTCATTTTCCAGATGGATCCACTAGACTCAGACATCAGGTAGACTAGCAAGGACACATAGCTTGCAAGAAAATATCTATAAAATAAAACAATAGAGCCTGAAATATGACTCTCTACCTTCAGTTTAGTAGAGAGGACAAAGGTACTCTGGGAGAAATACAGCACAGGAGGAAGGCCGGAGGGAAAACCATTCTGAGGAAGGACAAATTAGTGCCAAGAGATTGGCAGACTGGAAGAAAAGAAAGAGAGGAGAAGAAGGCTGGTGCGTGCGATGCTTTCTGACAGACGATTACTGCAGCCTGCTGAAGGAGAATGAGCAACTGTGGTCTGCATCCCTCTTGCTGGGTGTGGGGGAGACGCTGTCAGCACCGCTGGACACAGTTAGTGTGTTAAATCATGAAGAAGTGAATGATACAAAGGAAACCGGGGCATAGGCCTGGCTGGCGAGGCTAGCATCCGCGGGAGACACCCGAAGAGACCAAGAGGCTGCGGCGGGTTTGTTACTCCTTTCGGGTCAGAGCTCCTGCCAGGAAGACAAGTGAGCCCTGGGCGTGGCCACCCACTGAACCATGCAGCCTCGATTTCTTAACCACGAAATGATCCACATGTATACATGGATTTTAGAGTCCATTTCTGTTCTGTGAGTCTGGAGGTCCTTAAGCCAGTGACAAGCAGGACTCTTGTCTGAGCTCTGATGGATGATGCCTCAGTAAGTCCTGACAAGGGACAAAAATGAAACACTTTTTTTTTTTTTTGAGACAGAGCCTCAAGCTGTCACCCTGGGTTAAGTGCCGTGGCATCACAGTTCACAGCAACCTCCAATCCTGGGCTCAAGCGATTCTCCTTCCTCTGCCTCCCAAGTAGCTGGGATTGCAGGTGCCTACCACAATGCCCGGCTATTTTTTTTCTTTTTCTTTCTTTTTTTTTTTTTTTTTCTTTTGGTTTCAGCTGTCATTGTTGTTTGGTGGGTCTGGGCTGGATTTGAACCTGCCAGCTTAGGTGTATGTGGCTGGCACCTTAGCCACTTGAGCTACAGGTACCGAGCCTAAAACACATTTTTGAGAGAACAGAACCTTTTGAAGTGGGGACAGGATGTGAGGGGAAGTAAGGGCAGACTTAAATCTACCTCCTCCACCCATAGACCCACAACCTTGAATCTGGGGAGCAGGACACAGAAGACATAAAAGGAAAAGCAGAATGAGATGAAAATAATTGGAAAATATTATTTTGTAAAAATGATGTCAAGATGGATAAACGCAGTGCTCTTTTAGTATCAAGTTAAAATAGACTCTAAGTGAAACCATGTGGCGGCTGATCCACCTAACCAAAAGTGTCAGCATTGGCCAGAATGGTCTTACAGCCATGGACCGCCCTGCCCTACAATGGGGCATATAGGACACCCACAACAGCCTCGGGCCTCTGGGCAGTGTGCGTGGAGCATGAGCCTGCTGCCCCACCCTTCTTGGGAACCAGACTCAGAGCTGAGATACTTCCAACAACTTGAGTCCCAGCTGTACTGGCTTCCTCTCCATCATTCTCACAGTCTAATTCTCTTGATGTGACAGTGAGGAGAAAATTTCCTACATTAAAATTATCCAAGAACTGAAATCTGCTGCCTTGAAAGGAGGTCAGCTCCCGCACCACCTAGTAGAAGGACAGATACTGCTCAGGGAGATAGAAGACACCACTTCCTGAGTGCAGCCCTCTCAGTACCATCTGATGCTCCTCAGAAACATCAACACTATTTGTCCAAAAGTAGTGTCATGGTGAAGTTCACAGGTAAAGTGGAGGCTGACAAGTGTTGGCTAGCTTTCCCCTGAGAGCTATCCAGGCAAATGGCATGCCCTTTCTGGTCTAGCTCCTTGCACCCCCACACAACCACACACAGAAGCCTGTGGGGGGCACGGGGAGGCCCTCTCCAGGCTGACATCACTCCTCTGTCAAGAATGAGCACACATAACCATTTAACCAGCAAGATTATTTTCACTGAAGATGTCACCACAGAATGCAAACCTTTATCTAAGGGCTTGCGTTTTCTCTTTCAACATGTCTGCAGACACAAAAATAAAGCAAGAGAGACTTTTTTTTTAACATTAACTTAAGGCTGGGCACTGTGGCTCACGCCTGTAATCCTAGCACTCTGGGAAGCTGAAACAGGTAGATCACCTGAGCTCAGGAGTTTGGGACCAGCCTGCGCAAAAATGAGACCCTATCTCTAAAAAATAGCCAGGCTTGTGGCAGGTGCCTAAAGCCCCAGCTACTCGGGAGGCTGAGGCAAGAGAATCACTTGAGCCCAGGAGTTTGAGGTTGCTGTGAGCTATGACATCAGGTACTCTATTGAAGGTGACAAAGTAAGACTCTGTCTCAAAACAAAACACCAACAAAATAAATTTATTTAGGGCCTGCTTTGTTCCAAATTTTTCTCACAACTCATTGATAACCAGATAAAACAATTGGGGCTGAACACAGCTAAAAAGCTTATGGAAAATTACCCAGAAGTCACTGGGGCCAAAAGCCCGGTGTTTCTGGCCCCGGAGGCACAGGCTGCCTGTGAACTGCACGCGCCACCTTGCTTTGCAGAGTTTGTCTTTCAGGATTTTGTAAAATATTGAGGTTGGATCTAACTCTTCTGAGGTCTTAATTTCCCTATCTAAACGTTCCTCCACTGTCGCTTCCCACTCACTGGCCAAAACATCATCTTGAAATTTATTCTGTCAGTGGTCATGTGTATTCAGGAAAGTGCTGTAACATTTAGAAAATCTAGCTTTTAATTTTAAAAGCAGAAAAACAGAGCATTTTTTCACTGCCTCATTTTCAAAGAGCTAAATTCAAACTCATTTCAGTTTTTCCTTTGAAAGTGCTTTATTTCTTTCCCCACCATGACCCAGCTGGGTTGAAGAAATTGTTCTTTGAAGGCAAGAGGTTGGAGGCTGGAAGTTAAAGATTAGAACTACATCCTTGTCCAAAAGGAACCTAAAGCAGAACAAGATAAGCCAGAAGAGGCTGAAGAAAATTCATAGACAGCCAAAGTCCTATAAAAAGGAACCAAGAGACATTTGCTGCAAACCCACAACCTCTCGAATGGCCAAGTGAGAAAAGACACAGGTCTCGGGTCCATCTCCCTTCTCTGCTGAGGTATTAATTTTCCCTTTCTCTGCTGTTCCCATAAGCATCCATCTCAGCTTTCACAAGTTTTCAGCTGCATTAGAGGTGGCAGTTCCTCAGGGACAGAGCAAAAATCTTCAATCTATTCTGTATTCTGCTATAGCATCCCGCACACAAGTCGGTGTTCAATAAATGTTTTGGGAACTCAAGCATAAAAGATATGAGTAAAAAGCCTTGAATTAAGTTGGGTTTTTTTTTTTTCTCCTTGTTCCTAGAGCCCAGACAGAGAATGACCATCTTATTGGCTATAAATCTTAGGACTCAGATGTGTGTTCACCTCCCCTTGTGGCTGCAGGGGAGGTGGTGCAGCTGAGCTTCCCTCCAGGGCTTAAACTGCAGCTCCTACTGATACAGGGTTCCCCCTGCATTCAAGGCTGGGCAGGGGACCCCCGTTTTCCCAGGCTTGGGCAAGTTCATGAAGGGAACGCCCTTTTTGCCCTGAGCTGGAGGAACTGCATTCATCCTTTGTCAATAACACTCATGAACATTGAAAACGTGTTTCTATTGGCCAAGTCCTGGCCAAGTGGAATTCTCAAGACCTAATACCCCTAGATAAAGAGCCCATGTAGAGACTCCCCAGTTAGTTAGCTCTTCCCCATTCCAGAAGCTCTAGTGATTTTTACTTTTTTGTATTCCTTTCTAACTTCTAATAAAAATCCTATCTATCTTACCACTGACCTGTGGTCTGTGGGTTCATTCTTCGAATCCCCAAGACCAACGACCTACTGAAGAATGAAATTCAGGTATCACTGCCACCATCCCCTCAGAGAGGCTGGCCAGGGTGTGCGGCCTTGGGAGCCCAAAGCGCTTTCTCTCACGGCTGCATCTCTGGTCAAGAGTGTTTGCCCACATCCCTGCCATCTGTGTGCAGGGAAGCCTGAAACAAGTCCGCGTTTGGAAAGCAATGGGAAGTAAGTACAAGAAGTTCTGAAATTCATAAACCTGGAAAAGCCCAGATTCAGGAAGAAACCGCTGGCCTCGGTTCTTCCACGTAGACATGCACTCGAGGCACAGAGCCGCAGCCACTTCCCAGGCTGGCTCGTGCTGACCTTGCTTGACCTTCTACCTAATGACTGGCTTGGGCCTGCAGCTAGACCAGGAAGCCGCAGCCCCTCCCAGGACGACACTGCTGTGTCTCCTCCTCCCTGCACAGAGGCCTGGGGAGCCCCACCAGCCAAGCCAGCCAAAACGGGGAGGGGGTGTGCAGAGGGGTGGCCGTGTGGAAGTGTGAGCACCAGGCAGTCCAGCCCTTTCCACTCCTCTGCCCCCTTCTTGTCCTTTACATTTTATAGTCTTCAGTTCCAATCACAGGTGATTAATAATTAAGGGGATGTTCAGTCACCTCCTTTATTGCAGTATCAGTATGAAATCAGTGGATTAATAATTAAGGGAATGTTCATTCACCTCCTTTATTGCAGTATCAGTATGAAATCAGTGGATTTCT
>NW_003852412.1:26687662-26689713 GCF_000181295.1 Otolemur garnettii
TGCTCTGGAGAATTGGTATAGGTTATATTGCATTTCCTGTTTAGCTTCTTAACATAACTGTGGTAAGGGTGCTTTGTCCAAGATTTCAAATATGCCGTGGAATACTGGGGAAGTGAACAATGGGAACTAAAGTATTTCATAAATGCTGATAATTCCAGCAATGAGGGAAAGGGCATGGACAGAACTTCAATTACAGGGTTTCCTCGGCAGCATGACGAGAAGACCCACAAGTGAAGTATGGTTGATCATGGTCTGACATCTGTAAACATTTTATTCTACTTTAAATTCAGTTCTTTCTTATTTCCCAGGTTATCTCCATATTCTCAAGACACAGGGTAGAGGAAAATAACATTCCTGTCGAGGGATTGTAAACTTCTTTGGTTCCAACTATTCAACTTTAAATACATAGGGTGCCAAAAATATATACATATACATTTAGAGAAAGGAAAAACGTATTAAAATGATAAGACAATATCTGTTCAGAACAAAAGATGAATGCAAGTTCATTGAGCAGCTCTTATAATTGCAGAAGTCAAAGGTGACTTGATTATTACAAATTTAATACCGTTTTTTTCCTTTCTTGAGATGTATATACATGTTTTTGCACCTTCTGTATTTACTTATCACCTGATTCACATTCTAATAAGCCTACAGTTACTGGGGAGAAGGAGGTGTGACCCGTAACTCAAAGCACTTATGACATGTAGAAAACATCCAAAAGCAAGTGACCTAATAATATATGTTTCACTTTGACCCAGAGGAAGCTGAGTCATTCATTCCTGGATGGCATGCAGATAATCAAAAGATCTGAGTCAAGGAACATTTTTCTTCAATTTTTTTTTTTACTTCCAGAGTTTATAAAACTAACTCCTTCCTGAAGAATGTGTCTGATGCACATGTACACACAGCCAGGCAATGGATGCCAAGCATAGTCCTAACTATTTTAAAACATTAAAACTATCCAAAAAAAAAAAAACTGGCAGGCATGGAAACCCTCACTGATCACCTCCACCCACCAGTTGGTCTCTTTGCACTCCTGTGTCATCCTGCTGTTCTCAGAGTCTCCATTTTCCGTCACAATGGTTTTATATCTACAGCTGGGTGTTAGGTAGCCTAACGAAGAGCCCTTATTTACAGGAGCTACTCAACAGATATTCGAGAATGAATGAATGGATAAATGTCTAATTCAGACAAAGTCCCACTCACTAAGGAGGCTTTCTTACTACCTACCTGCCTCCTTCACTCTGCCCCTAATGTTCATTGGAATTCCAAAGCCCTCAAGCAGGACAGAGCACGTTTGTGCAGACACCCAAGAACACTTCACAGCAAGAGCCTAGGCAAAGATGGGGCGAGTCTGCAGGGCACCTGCCTCCACGCCATGCCCGCTGGAGGTCAGTGACTGCCGAGCGCCCTGCAGCACCCACAGAGTGGGCACCCTTAGCACTTGGGCAAAGTTGCCAGCAGTTCTGATCTGACATACTGGTATCAATGATGATGTTTGTGAGCAAATAAACATTGTACTGTGAATGGCTCACCTTGGAAACAAACAATTTCTATTAGTTTTTTTGAGTTCCAGAATCAGTTTCATTGAAGAATATCCTGAGATTGCAAAGCAAAATGTATGGAGCAAGCAAAGTGGAGAAGAAATAAACTGGATTTTGAGTCTGCTATAAGGCTGCCAGTGTCATTCAGAGTACTGGCTTTTGGATTTTTGGTTTTTCACATACAGTTTTATTATCGTTGACTAGCTATAACACAAGGAAAACATTAATTAAAAATATTTTTATTTACATATTCAAGCTTTATCTAAGATTTCATTTTCTTAAATGTCTCTTTTGTTAGTAAGCTTAAAACCAGCAAGATAATAAAGAAGGCACTGAGACCTCTCCGGAACTCACAGTATTTCTAAGCAATCCACACACTTCATTCATTCACAGTCATTCGACAAATATTTTCCAGCACCTAAACAATGCCTGGTGCTGCTGTAAATTCTGGAAAATAGAGGTGAATACGAGAATCAAATTCCAGCCTGTGCTCTGGAGAATTGGTAT
>NW_003852412.1:26689733-26700930 GCF_000181295.1 Otolemur garnettii
TGCTCTGGAGAATTGGTATAGGTTATATTGCATTTCCTGTTTAGCTTCTTAACATAACTGTGGTAAGGGTGCTTTGTCCAAGATTTCAAATATGCTGTGGAATACTGGGGAAGTGAACAATGGGAACTAAAGTATTTCATAAATTAATTGCCTCGTTTATAAAAGACTACATGAATTACAGTATGACTAACTCAGGTAAAAGCTTCTCTCTCTGAGGCAAATGTTCCCAGCACCGTCCACTGCCCTCTACAAGATATGGTTTCCAGACCCCTCAGAGGCCTGGTTTCCATCTCCCCAGCACTTTCTAGTTTGTTGAGGTCCATAGGAGATATCTGACAGCAGAGACAGGAAAACACTCCAGAACAGGCTGAAGCTTACTGCAAAAGCCACAGGCAACTATGTTTCAATTCAAATCAATCTAGAATGAAGACTTTTCTCCTGACCCTATCCATCTCTAAAAGTCAGATTAGCCACACCATGACAAAATTCTGGGATCCGATACTCTCCGACCAGCCGAAGGAGAGCGCACAGCCCCACCACCTGCTGCACGTCGTGGGAAAAAGTGCCCTTTACGGAGTCTTCCCCAAAGTGCAGAAAGCACACGGGCCTACCCAGTCATTGCAATTCAATCATCCAAAACATACGAAATTAATACCTCTTAGATACAAAGGCAAACCCAGACCCTGCTCTCAAGAAACTGACACATATGGCAGAGCTCACAGAGCCCACTGAGTCGTCAGTCGTGACCTGAGCAGAACGCCAAAAGCCTGCAGGTTGCACAGGGTGGCGTCAGAACTGCAGCACCCAGGGAGGACCTGGGCCAGGTGCCTGGGCCCGCCGGCCTGCACCTTTAACCCATCAGAGCTTCTGATGCCTCCTGTGAAAAATGCAGATGACAAAACAGTGCCTTCCTCCCACAGCTGTGCTGAGAGCTGAGCACACAGCACCAGGCCTGGCACAAAGCCCTGTGGGCTGGACACAGCACACAGCTGCCTGGGCACTCTGGGCTCAGGATACTGGCCCCCCAAGCCCTCCTCATTCCTGTCCAGGGGACTTTCCCCAAACAAACATTAAGAAGCACATTAAACGGCAGGAGGGACGGTAAAAATATTTACAAATGATACCTCACACCAAGTTCCTACTAAAATTTAGACATGTCATTTCTTTTCCTCAGTCCCCAAGCCCATTGTATCCATCAAGGGGAGGAACTGGCCCCGGTTAGTGGCCTGTCTCAGGGCACATGCCGCCTTTGTCTGTTTTACAAATTCCCCAAAATTCTTTTTGAAAATAAATGAGACTATAATTCATTTTTAATGTGAAGAAGAATTGAGAGAAATGCAAAAGTCTCTTAGGCAATATAAAAATTGAAAATGCTCCATAAAAAGGATCCACTTAAATGTCTGACTTGTAAAAGTAAATGTCGTTTTAAAATTTTTCATTTGTCACACTCCGTGAGGTGTCTCCTGTTCTCCATGCTTCTGCAAGTCCCTCCCTGTGACGGCGTCAGTGTGAAGAGAATGTGGGGGCAGGGCCCGGCTCCATGCTGCTGGCTGTGGACAAGTCTGCCTTACCCTGGACTCTGTTCCCATTTCCCCCACCTGGCCATTCTAAGCTTTCATCCCTCTGCAGCATTTTACAGCCATGCAGAGAGGGGCATCACAGGGTCAGGCAGGAGCAGAGTAAGCCCTTGTCATCGAGGACTCCCAGTCCAGTTCTCATTCCACTTGCCCGGACGTGCACTGTGGTGCCCTGGAGAGAATGCTCCAGTGCTGATTTCAGCTATTAGGTCTTATTTAGATCAGAATCCTGAAAAACTGCAGGGAGGTGGACATCATTTTGGCCCCAGTACCTCTGAGAAGGCTGTGGGAAAATCCTCCCATCTTAAAGTCCAGCAGACTTCAGCCCAGGACTCCCACAATAAAGCCACATCCATGATGCCAGCATACCTCCAAGAGCCAGTGCTGCCCCTGGTGAGGCAGGAGAACTTCTTGCTCAGCCAGGCAGATCAGCCCTCTTAGAATTTCAGGAATCACCAAGCCCAGAAGCACCTGAGCAGGCTGCTGACACCACGAGCTGGTTTGGTGCTCTGAGGTTCGTGTCGCACGCTGAGTTGTGTCCACTGCACGCTGCTGAAGCTCTTCAAGTATTTGAGTGGAACTCTTCATAAAACCAACATGAACTCCATTACCAGCAGTCACCAAATGCTGGTGCCTTGACAAATGGCCAACCTGCCAGCATCACAGGGAGATGCGCTGTCTGTGCTGATGACTTACAAAGGAGCCGTTCACTTAGATGCAGTGTGCATCCACCAGGGTAGGCCGTGTGGGGAAGTGCAAGAATCTCTGAGGCTGATAATTAAAGCACAGCATCAATCCCCTATGTGTCCAATGCATTTGGAAACCCAGCACTGTCAACTCACTCAAGTTTTTTGGATCCATTATTGTAAAAATGTTTGAAGTCATGGCTGTGAACGTCAGCTAGCTCCCACCTGCACCACTGTGGGGCAGCAGAAGGGACAGGCTTGGCAGGGAAGGTTCCCGTGGCATCACAGCTTACCTGACAAGGAACCCACACATGGAGCCCTTCCAAAAAGGGCAACAGTTCACCAAGTATCACAATGTGTTTTAAAAACTGAACTCTCCTGCCCAAAATACAGGTGAAGGCCGGGCACAGTAGCTCATGCCTGCAATCCCAGCACTCGGGAAAGCCAAGGTAGGTAGATTGCCTGAGCTTACAGGTTCAAGACCAGCCTGAGCAAGAGTGAGACCCCGTCTCTAAAAATAGCTGGGCATTGTGGTGGGCACCTATAGTCCCAGCTACTTGGGAGGCTGAGATGAGAGAATCACTTGAGCCCAAGATTTTGAGGTTGCGGTGATTTATGATATTACAGCACTCTACAGAGGGCAAAAAAGTGAGACTCTATCTCAAAAAAATAAATGCAGGTAGAGGTTTTAAAGCTATCACCTTATGTAGAGGAATGGACACCATGCTTGCAAAGGACAGTTACTGATTCTTATCACATTAAAAGGAAACACTGAGAATAGGACAGTCTCCTTGCAAGCCTAGAGATGTTTTATAACTTGGGGGCAATCCCCCAAGTAACTCAGTGTTCCGGAATGAGATAAGATAGGTCACTCACTAGTAAGCATGTGTTAAACATTGATGCTTAGTAGAGGATTGTGGGGAAAGAACACATGAGGAAAGAACACGAGGAAAGAGCACGTGGCAATCCTTATGCATGCAGCCCTCATATGTAATTACCATAACTCTCCACACCTGTTGTGTATGTCGTTACCGTAACTCTCCACACCTGTTGTGTATGTCATTACCGTAACTCTCCACACCTGTTGTGTTTAACCTTAATAAATAGCCGTTGTGGAGGGGGCTCAGGGCTATCCTACACTCCAGGTTAGCCCACCTCCCACAGGCTTGTGCTTCTAATCCATGTCATGCCTGGTTCCTTCCTGCAGCCATCGAGACCAGGGCCTTAGGGGTCGCAACACCTTAGCAGATTAACATAAGAACTCTCTCTAATAACTAAAATCTTTGGCAACTTGGGCTGAAATTCCCCCTAAAACTCTCAAGAGTATTAAGAAAAGAGAGAGATTTTTAATCATTATTTTTAATGAAAGTCACATTCTCCCCCCTACAATGCACCTCTCCAAAAGACACCCAAATTAATGCCCTTTGGAAATTTTTGGTATTTTTTGCGTTTTTCCTTTCATTTACATTTTTAGTTTTAAAGTTTTCTTATTTGTTTGTTTTGAAACAGAGGCTTGCTCTGTCCCCTGGGCTATAGTGAAGTGGCATCATTACATCATCACAGCTAACTGAAGCCTCAAACTCCTGGGCTCAAGTGATCCTCCTGCCTCAGCCTCCAGAGTAGCTGAGACTACAGTTATGAACCACCCCACCATTCCTGGATAATTTTCCTATTGCTTGTAGAGAAGGGGCCTCGCTCTTGCTCATTTTGTTCCTGAACTCCTGACTTCAAGCGATCTTCCCACCTCTACCTCCTAGAGTGCTAGGATTACAAGCATGAGCCACCACACCCAACCATATTTTAATGAAATAAATAAAAGTAAAATTGGAAAACCTTTTGTTTACAGTTGAACTTAAAAACAAATTTTTGCACCCCTGGGCTACAAATATAAAATATATCACACAATATATTTTATATGAAATATATTATGCTTAAATTGTGTGTATGTGTATATATATTTTCCAGTGTCTTTGTAGTGGAGGCCACTTCCATGTTTTCCACAACTCTGAGGAAAAGGAGCCAGAGGAATGAGGTATATATCCCCTAGTCTTTAATCTTCATATTGGTAGATGGCTTTGAGTAGTTAAGAGTTTACAGAACATAAACCTACAATACCATCCCAGTCCTGCAGGAGAAAATGTACTTAGCTCTCAGGCACAGGCCTCCCTTCATGGGAGAAGGGGTGTTGTATACCATGTTGATGACTAATATTTCAAGTACATTCTGCAGCCTCATTTTCCCAGCATTCTGTTGTTTCAGCTGAACAATTCATGCCACAATATTTTTATAGGCTGTGAGGCTGAAACACATTTCTACTCAGGCAGGATATATGAAGCTTTTAGCTTTCTGATGCAAAAGCAGCATTTCAGATTATCCTCCTGCAAAAGAAAACTGCACTCCTGATGCTGGCAGGTGAATGGGGGAGCAGAGATCTGAACAAGGACATGAAATATAGGTGATACTTCTCCCGTGCCTTATGGCAAGGCACATGTGCACCAGCTGCCTTTCTGCTCCGCTGGAATCAAATCAGGGTTTCTTACCTGGGGGTGGGGGGTGGGGAGGCTGCCAGGAGAAGCACAGGTAACAGACAAGGAGCCCACAACACAGTCGGATGACCCTGGTCTCATAACAACCAGACAGCGTGCTACACAGGGTGGCCAAGAAGAGCGGGCAGTCTGCAGTCAGAGAGCCAGGCCAGGGTCCCCATCCTGCTGCCTATGCAGCCCAGGGCAGGTTCCTTAAACTTGAGTAGTTGGAGTGCTACCGGAATTTCTTCCCTTAGTAGGTCCTTGGTCTCAGGGATTTGAAGAATGGACCCAAAGACCGCAGATCAGTGGTGAGATACGATTTATTAGACAGAAAGGAATAAAAGGAGTAAAAAGCACCAGAGCTTCTAAACAGAAGGCCTCCCCAAAAAAACCCCAGAGTTTCTGGAAGAGGGAAAGACCCAAATGGGGAATCTCCACTTGGGTCCCTGTCTAGGGGTGGGGTATAAGATCTTGAGAATTAAGTTGGGAAGGATTTGGCAGATGGAAACACTATTCAATGTTAATGAGTGTTATTGACAAATGAATGAATGCAGTCCCTCCTGCCCGGGGCAAAAGGTCAGGATGTTCCCTTCATGAAATTGCCCAGGCCTGGGAAAACTGGAGTCCCCTGTCCAACCTTGAATGGGGGAACCCTGTATCAGTAGTTTTTTGATTTCTAGAACAGGGATAATAAAAGTTTTGAATCCCCCTCCACCATTTGCCAGTTATATAACCTTCAACAAGTTTCCTAACCTCTCAGTGTTTTAATATCCTGTCTTATAAAATGGGAGTATTCAGTGATGTAGGACAAGGTGGTACCACCACCTGCCACCTTGGGCATTGAGGTATTGATGCTCCTGGGATGGAGGAACCAGCTTGATATCCAGCTTGATGGAAGGGCCAGATATCTGCAGGGGAGACACTGGTACCTTGCTGTCTAGTCCCCTGCACTTCTGGCTGGTCAATTTCATGGATGGGTCTTGCTGTCTCCTCCACAGTGTACTTCCGACTGGGTAAATTTCATGTAAGTTTCCAAAGCCTGAGAGTTCATTGGAGAGCTGGCTGTAACTGACGAAGACCCAGCCCTAAAAGTCAACATTGAGTTCTGGCAAAACAATGCCCTGCCATTATATAAACCCCTGAGCAGAGAGCCTGAAGACAGACCTGGAAGAGGGAGCAGGAGAGCTTTTTCCCCTCCTGGGTTTTCTCTGCCAAGAGGTTTTGTTTTTTGTAGTTGTTGTAATTTTTGTTTCTGTGAATAAATCCTGATTTACCACTGATCCTGTGGTCCATGGAGTCTCTTCAAATTGCTGAGACCAAGAACCTGAACGTCTGGTATCAACAGGTTCTTATCTTCTAAGTGAGAACTGAATGGTTGAGAGAGGTAAAGCTCTTAGTGCCGCCACGTATAAAAGTTATTTCAAATAGTTTAGAAAATCCATGCTGGAGAAAGATGTAGAGAGGAAAGAAGAAGAGTTGGGACAGAGAAGGGGAACATGAGCAGACACCCCTGTGACTGCTTGGCCATGAACGGGGAGTCTATGGAGCCTGATCTCGGCACCCACGGGGGAGATCTGCCAGCAGAGCGCTGGGGCCCTGGGAGTTGACAACTCTGGTGGCTACATCATGATTCTGCAGTGACTTTGCCACAACTACTTGAGAACCCCAGACAATGAAAATTTCTATAGACCTTGATATGGAGAAAAGAAAGAGAACTGGCTGAGACTCAGGGCTTACAAAAAAATTTTAAGATTAACCACTGGTTACAGAAAGAATGCTCTAATTTTTATTACCTGCCAGAAAGTTCTCTAATAAGAACAATCCAGGACCAAGTTGTGAGACATAAATGCCCTATTAGTAGTATGTGACTGTTGGAGCTAATTAGCTCAGAGTGTGAGACCTTCTCTTAAATGGCTAAAATGCTGTATCTTGCTAAATTTTGAAGATAAGGGGCAGGGAAAACTCAGAGAAAAACAAACCCCACATTGCTGATGCTCCTCTGATCTCACCTAAAGAAAGGGACCGTCCCACCCACAGCTGAGTCTGCTATGGGATGGGCAGTAGCCAAATATCCCTAAAGGGAACTCTCAATCTCCTTGACATTTTCAAATCTCTGAAACTAGAGAGAGAAAAGTGGGTGCATAATGCCTTCCATGAAGAGTATCGCATTTACTCTAAAATACATTCTACTGAAATATATTTGATAAACCTACAGCAGAGAAAATTGACATCTCCTACCATTCTTCCCCTTCCATGTGGCTGCCTGGGAAGACTGTCATTTCTCAGCGCACCCATTAGACTCGGTTTGGTTGCTACCTGAGCAGCAGTGATACCTGCAGCTTCCAAATCATGCCCATAATGCAGTGTTTCCAACCCTTCCTATCTCACGGCACACTTGAACCTATAGTTAAACATCCACAGCACACTTAAATTATGTTGATCAACAAAAGGAGATTTAAAAAAGAATATACTTACTGTGCTTTGAACTTCTATTGAAAATAATTCAATCAATGATCTTTAAAATTTTTCACAGCACACCTGAGATTCTCCCACGGCACGCGGGTTGAAAATCACTGCCACAGTGAGAAGTGGAGCGGCCTCTCCTCCCCCTTCCCTCTCTCCTTCTCACTAGGTAACATGTACACGTGGTGGAAAGCCATCCTGGACCACGACAGAAACTCCCACACGGGGAATGGTATAGCAGCAAACCAGAGGAATCTGAATCCCTAAATCTATGGAGACACTGTGCCAGCCCCAGGGTGCCTTCAAACTGGACTGTGACAAGCAGGCTTCTTGCTGTCTGGGGTCTCTGTGGCACTAACAGAGACTAATGTGGTTAGTTCACCTATGTCCTAGCTAATATAATTCTGTTTAGAGTGGAGACGTGGGGAGAGATTGCAAAACACATCTTTGAGTCATATTAACTGCCTTCCCCAGAGAGGGGTGAACTGACACAGGCTTCTGCTTCGCTTTTTGCGTCCCGAGTTGAATTGCACCAACAACAGAGAAGAGGCTGAGCCTGTGCCACACCTTCCTTCTCAGCTCTTTCCACAGGGGTCCCCAGCCTAATCTTTGCACACATGTAACTCGACATTTGCAGAATATGGACTTCAGGGCAAAGGCCCTGGGTGCACGGCTCAGTCTTGCCTTGCCTTGGGCAGAATTGTTATGAGATGGGAGATGTTTGTGAAAACAAACATCTTAGAGAGGGCTTGCCGAGTATTGAGGGCTCAGTAAATATTAGTTTCCTTTCTTCTTGACAGCTGCCTCCTTCTTCTCATAATGCATGTGAATTTTCCAATAGAGGACTTAGTATTCAAAAATGCTTTGAAGGCCAGATAGGGTCGGTGATCCCAGCACTCTGTGAGACTGAGTAGAGTGGATTGCTTGAATTCATGAATTAGAGACTAGCCTGAGCAAGAGTGAGACCTGTCTCTACTAAAAATGGAAAAACTAGCCTGCACTGTGGCTGACACCTGTAATCCTGGCTGCTCTGCTCAGGAGGCTGAAGCAAGAGGTTTGCTTGAGCTAAAGAGTTTGAGGTTGCTGTGAGGTATGATGCCATGGTGCTTTACCCAGGGTGACAGAGTGAGACTCTTTCAAAAAACAAAATATTTTGAAAATTCCCCACCTATTACTGCCTACCTTATAAAATATATAAGTACAGTCTAAATCACTAACCAGTGTGTTACTGGGAGACCAAGTAAAAATGTTCTTCCCAATTAAAAAGTATGAGTAAAGCTTTCTGGAAATCTGTTTGGAGACACATGGGTGAAGGTTTTAACTTTTGCTAGGAAGCAGATACTCACTGGGGACTCTTACTTTAGTTATCTCACATTATTCTCAGAAATGTAAGAAAGGAGTAGTCTGGGTTGATGAGCCTTGATGTCCAGACTGAAACTAGAGAAGAAAGTTTACACAACATGGAAGAGTGTCTTCCATTCGTTGTGAAAGTCATCTTGCTGTGACTGCCTTGATTTCACCCATCAGCCTTCTCTTTAGCATGCCCTTGATTCATGAAACACAGTCATGAGCACATCCTGGCCCTTTTGGGGTTTCAAGCTCCTAGAAGTGGGGGGACCAGAAACACCATCAAGGGTAGTGATTCCTCCTCCACCAGGAAGAGGGTGACATTCCAGCTGGGTCTGGAAGATATGGAAGGACTTTGTGGGATTGCTTAGGACAGCATGGACGCTGAAGAGGGCTGTGGACAGAGCGGATTAGAAGACTGTTGTAGTCAAGAAGGCAAGAATGGGGCCAAGGCTAAAGAGATGGTCAAGAGAACACCAAGGACACAGAACGGAATGAGTAATGAGATGTGAGAAGGGAATTAAGTGCTAGCGTGATGGGGAGGTTGTGCCAAGGGAAAATAACATTGAAATGGAGGAGGCAAGGAAGATTTAAAGAATTTTACAGACTGAGCACAAGAAACCAGAGCAGAGTGGAAGACGGATGATGCTAGAGAAAGTGTCTGGGGTCTGGATCTGCAGTGGGTGTGAACAGGTGGCGTGGCAGCTCACTGACTCCCATCCTAGTTCCTCTTTAGGCTGACAGAATTCAACTCAAAAAACTCATCTCAGTTAAATCTTTGGTGTCCAGCATACCAGGTTGAAAAGGACCACTCCAGGAAATCTAGAACGTCTCTTCGCCTTTAAGGCTGAGCTTCTGACTCAGCCAGCACGAGTCCCGGCTCTGCCCTCACTCTCCGCTGCTTCACGTCACTGAAGGGGAACCTCACCTCCACCCCTCTCCCTCCAGTATGACAGGTGCCACATAGACTCTGAGTCCAGGTTTCACAGTTCACTTCTCGTATGACTATGAGCAGGGCAGGACATCCTTTGGCTCCTCCGTTTCCTCATCTGTAGAACAGAGCTGTTTTCATACCTCAAAGGTGGATTTTCTTAGCAATGTTTACTTTTTATGACAATTCCCTTATAACTATAAAAAACGCCTTTATTCCCTAAAATCTCTACAGAAGAAACAACTGTTTTAGTTATTTAGAAGCTATCTGTGTGCGCTATTGAAACAGTTTTTTTTTAATATTGTAAATTTTCGCAAAAGCAAAAAGTAGCAAGGAGCCCCTTCTGGACGCATTGTGCCTCACACCCTACCATACTGAGAAATGGCTCAAAGGGGCTTCTGGGGGGCTCAGTAGGGCCCCCAAAATGTCCATCTCCTGATCTCTAAAACCTTTGAATGTTACCTTATATGGCAAAAAAAGACTTTGCAGATGTCATTAAGTCGAGGATCTTGAGATGGAGAGATTATTTTGGATTATTGGAGTGAGCCCAAAATGTAATCACAAGCATCCTTACCAGGAAGGCAGCGGGAGATACATTCACAGAAGGGAAGGGAGGCCGTGTGACAGAAGCAGAGTAGCAGCAAGCACCCAGGAAAAAAGATGCTACTGCTCTGGGTTGGAAGACAGGGGAAGGGTGTGAGCCCAGGAATGCCGTTCCAGACACTAGAAGAGGCAGGGAAACGGAGCATTCCAAGGGAGCACCACGCTGCTGGCTCTAACTTTTGCCCAGTGAAACTGATTTCTGTCTTCAGACCTCCAAACTGAAAGCAAATAAATCGGTGTTGTTTTAGTAACTAAATTTGTGGTTTATGACACTGATAACAGGAAACTCATACAATCGTTTGTTTTCATTCTGATCTCGGGATGGTAAGTTATCGTGCTTTTCCCCTGGGAGGAGAGGAGGCAGAGATCCAGCCACTGCCCTTTCAGTGTCCTTCTCAGAGGACTTACCAATACTTTACCCCAACCCACAGCAGGATGGACGAGTGTCCGTCTTCCTCTAAATGAAATCCAATGGGGACAATCACATCTGCTAGGGAGAAAGATTTTATGGGTTTGGTTTTTTTTAAGTCAAATGAAGCAAAAATAATCATTCCAAATTTTACATAGGATAAAATGGTAATCAGACTAAGTTACAACTTCATTTTTTATGTGCCCATGAAGCAGGAAAATTCAAGCTTAGTTTTAAACACTAATAAAACCTGCAGGTTAAGGAAGTGGGTTCCAAACACAACCCATAAAATAAGGATGTACTGAAAATGCTGTTAGGTAATTTCCACTCCCACAGACTTCCCCGCATGCATCCCGACAGCCCATCACACTTGGAGGCAAGAGAAGAAATGGTTTTATGAATAACTTTTTTCTTATGACATGTTGGTGAACAATCAGATCATGACATCAAAAGAATTTGTTTCAAGAAAGAAAAAAAAAAATGACTTAAGTTTTGTCAAGTGGGGGGGCGGAGCCAAGATGGCAAACTGCAGCCAGCTTTTTACAGAAGCTCCTGTCCAGAAGGAGGCTGAAAGGACAGAACCTTAGCAAAGTAGCTGATGGTTTGGAGCAGAGACAAGAGAGAAGATTGAAGAGTGCACTTCAACCTTCCTG
>NW_003852412.1:26708003-26711588 GCF_000181295.1 Otolemur garnettii
AAAAAAAAAAAAAAAAAGTTTTGTCAAGTGGTCCTAAGGGAACTGAAGAAAAATGTGGTGCCTTAAAGATGCGTCCAGAACACAACAGTCTGGTGATCTCCATCTTTTACAATCCGCCTTCCCGCTGAGCAGTAAGTATGGCATTTTCTGAGTAGTCGGAAAACACAGTTCATGTATCCAAATAAATGCCTGTCTCCATCTATCCTGACTTCACCTGGAAGAAAGATTTAACTTGGATGTGATGTACCCTTACCCCAGCATCCCAGAGACTTGAGAGGAAATTCATTTTAAATGCTACTTATCTAATTCTCTATAATTGAAAATTTACAATGAACAGGAAGATTTAGCTGACAAGAAATTATCAAGAGTCCTAGCACCTTCCTTGTGTAAGCTTAAAAGCAGCCTTTTCTAAAAGAAAGAATTGCATAGCCAAAACTGTTCAATCAAACTTTGATTTTTCAAGGGTACATTACAAGGTTGTTCCATACGTCTGTGCTTTTACATTGTTTTTGCCTCTGCTTCCCTTTCTTCTCATAAGAATTGTGAAAATAGTATTAGAGATTCAGTTTACAGGCTCTTTCTAAATGCAAGGCTCCAAGTATTCCTGCATTTTTTTTCATTGTTCCAGACTCACTCTGTTCTAGCACCAGAAATGATGGCTAAGCCGTATTTCTAAGGAAAAGGATTTTAAATTCTTTGAGATTATGGTTCAAAGTTAAGTATAACAAGAATGAAGTCAGGCACATAAATATTCTCCACAAATGCCATAAGAGAAGCCTGACCAAAATTCTCCCTAAAAAAAGTTAAAATTAATGTAAACATCCTTTTCCAGGTATCAATAACCAGTTGAGCCCATTGAGGTAGTATCAGTATAGCCTGGTGATTGCAAACCACCCAATCCCACTAAAAGTATTTATGAGAAGTCTCCTCTCAGACCCTGTTCCCTGTGCCTCTCCCCTCACCTCCTCAGCCTCACGAGGAGGCAGCCTGCCTTTTTCTCTCTTCTTGATGGCTTCCTTCTGCTACACAAGTAGTTTGTGACAAAGCCAGGCCTCAATTCTGTCTCCAGGGCTCCAGATTACCTGATAGCCAAATAGATCTGCTTTTCAGCTTGTCCATTCAAATATAGTTCTTTCCATTTTAAGAACACATAGATAATAATAATGACAGGTCCTCAGGTGGCTCCTACCTGGTATAAGAACAAAGCTCAAAGTTCTATTCTGTTTTGTTACCAGTTGCTCCTGGCAAAAGTGAAGATGTACGTCAAGCTTTTATGATTCTGTGAACTGCTGTGTAAGCAATGCTTACCAATGCTTACCACTTACCATTCCTAGAGCTTTATATATTAACAGACTTTTTTGCTCTGGTTATGTACCTGGTACTCTAAATCTAGCTACACATGAAACAACACTTCAGGAGAATTTTGTTAAAAAGAAGCATTAAAGACAAATTAGATTGGTGACAATTTCGTCACCTAGGAAACTACACAGGAAAAATTAACAAACTCATAAATAATTTTATATTATTTTATATTATTATATTATCATATATATAATTATAATTATATTATTATAATAATATAAAATCATAATATAATTTTATATTATTTATTATATTTTTATATTCATAAACCAATATGTAGAGAAATATGTAAAAGTTTTGTAAAATTTGCAGTGTATATTTTACAAATACAAGTACATTTAGTTATAAATGGGAAATTATAATTTCCCATTTTCCATATGTAGTATGTATGGGACACCCTGTATGCTTACTGGTTTTTCTCTTACTCTTTTTTATAATAAGTGAAGTTATATGTAAACATTATTTTATGATAATTTAGGAGGAGGTCCCAAAATTGCTTTGATTTGACCAAATTAGAAGTCTAATTTGTATCTCTGTACTAAAAAGTACATTTTTGTTTGTTTGGTTTTCGTTCAGGGGGATTTTTTTTGCCTATGGACTTTATAACTCCCTTCTCCCTGGAGATTTCGATCTTCTCAATAGTTTTATTCTAAAAAGAAGATGCGAAATGCTCAATAACTAAAACACACACACAAATTAGAGCTTGACATTATCGGCTTACAGACTAAACAGACCGTGCTGGTATGCAAAGCGACGGTGTATGTGGTTAGTATACTACTTAATAAGCTTCATCGTCTTCTAAAATTGGTTTTTAGGCATTCTGTGAGTATGAAAAGAGCTGAAGAAAATGTTATGTATAAAAGAGAAATGTGACTTGGTTTCATCACCCACTAAGTTACAGACACTAACACCACAAAATAACGCAATTCAGGAAAATAATTAAGTATTGTGGAATCACGGCCTTCTGACAAATACACAGAACACAACAGACTCAGAGAAATAAACGCCGGAGTTGTAATTGTCCCCCGCACAGCAGGCCGCGCGCTGGGAGCCCCGCCAGGCTGAGCGCAGAGGCACCTGCAGGGCGTGCGCAGTCGCAGACGCCATCCCGGCCTTTTCTGTTCGTATTGTCAATTGCAAACTGGTGAGTTGGCGTGTTCTGATGTTTAAGACCTGTGCAGCGTTTTCTCTTCTTCCTCACATTTACGTTAGCCTTTTCCTTTAATTATCTCGATGTAGTTATTCCTGGCAAGGCTGCCCTTTCGGTGATGGTGTGTTTACCTTCCCAACTGTCCCTGTTTCCTCCTCATTTCGGGAGCGCGTGAACATCTCCGGCGTGACTGCTCACTCCCTTCATCTGCACTGCCTCACCTCCACAGTGCTGTTATTTTTCTCTCTTTTCAACCTTCTTTCAACTCTCACCCCAACCCTCTCACCCCCTTGGAATAACAAGTCATTTCCTCTCTCATTTCCCCTTACAGAAGATGTTTTTGGACCCATTCCCGAAAACTTTTGGCATGAGAGCTTACCCATGTCGGTCTGTGTTTCCACTGGGCACGTTTCCAGAGGTGTTTCATCGGCCTAGCCCCTGGGCCTTCACACCGACTAAGCGGGGTCCTGTCCCTCATGCTCGCCCCCCACCGTGCTCCAGGCCAGCCCAGACTGGAACCCTGCTGAGCCCTGATCCCTATGGCAACAGGCTCCTGTTTTCAAATCTATTTCAAGAAGTCTGTCTGAAGTATGAAAATCGGAATATACATATATATCTATATAATTGCAAGTAAAAAGGATTAGATAGCAGGTAGGAATGCTGAGTCAGCAATATTTGCCCAGCTGTAACGTGTTTCCCAGTTTGTGGAATAAATGTATTATCCAATTATTTTTCATTTTTTATAAGTCATCCAGAATTAAGTTTGACAATTAGTTGCACCCAAGCTGGAAGGAAAATGTGTTAAACAAAAACTCTATGATTAAGTGATTTCTATTTTAGGGTTTAAAAAATTGGGGAGGAGTCATGTAACAGTCACGCCTCACGTGATGGCCCTCCAGTCAAAGTCAGACCATAAGTGTATGTACCACAGTGGTCCTGTAAGATCATAACACTTGTAGGAATCATCCTACAAGACATCAGACTATACTATAAATCAATAGTGATCAAAACAGCATGGTATTGGCACAAAAGCAGAGAGGTAGATGCATGGAACAGAATAGAGAACCAAGAGA
>NW_003852412.1:26711916-26758675 GCF_000181295.1 Otolemur garnettii
CCCTCAGAATGGGAGAAGATATTTGCAGGTTATGTCTCTGACAAAGGTTTAATAACCAGAATCCACAGAGAACTCAAGCGTATTAGCAAGAAAAGAACAAGTGATCCCATCTCAGGGTGGGCAAGGGACTTGAAGAGAAACTTCTCTGAAGAATACAGGTGCATGGCCTACAGACATATGAAAAAATGCTCCTTATCATTAATCATCAGAGAAATGCAAATCAAAACTACTTTGAGATATCATCTAACTCCAGTAAGATTAGTGCACATCACAAAATCCCAAATCAGAGATGCTGGCGTGGATGTGAAGAAAGGGGAACACTTCTACACTGCTGGTGGGAATGCAAATTAATATGTCCCTTTTGGAAAGATGTTTGGAGAACACTTAGAGAACTAAAAATAGACCTGCCATTTGATCCTGCAATTCCTCTACTAGGTATATATCCAGAAGACTAAAAATCACATTACAACAAAGATATTTGTACCAGAATGTTTATTGCAGCCCAATCCACAATTGTGAGGTCATGGAAGAAGCCCAAGTGCCCACTGAATCACTAATGGATCAATAAACGGTGATATATGTACACCTTCTTTGCCCTAAAGAAGGATGGCAACTTTACCTCCTTCATGTTTACATGGATGGAGCTGGAACATATTCTTCTTAGCAAAGTATCTCAAGCATGGAAGAAAAAGTATCCAATGTATTAAGCCCTACTAAGAAGCTAACTTATAGCTTTCATAGGAAAGCTTGAGTTTATCAGTCTCTTGGCACTTCAACTTGGACAAGGTACTTAAACTCCAATCTTAGTCTTAGTGAAAATAAGATGATGTATAAAAAGCCAAAATTAAGCCTGAGTGTGGTGGCTCACGCTTGTAATCCTAGCTCTCTAGATTGGTGACCCAATCAGCCAAGGCAGGTGGATCACCTGACCCCGTCTCTAAAAATAACCAGGCATTGTGGTGGGCATCTATAGTTACAACTACTCGGGAGGCTGAGGCAAGAGAATCACCTTAGCCCAAGAAATTGAGGTTGCTCTGAGCTATAATGGTGCCACAGCACTCTACCCAGGAAGACAGAATAAGACACTGTCTCAAAAAGGAAAAACAAAAAGTAAATAAAATAAATGAGTAAAAAGCAAAAATTATGTGCCTAAGATAAGGCACAACACAAGTTGGTGAGTATGATCATTATGATTACTAGACGTGAAGATACACTGTCAAACTTTCATTCATTCACCCAGCAAATTGTATTGAATGCTTGCTCTAGCATTAAAAAGACTTGCATAGCTGGGGTGCAGTGACTCACGCCAGTAATCCCTGCACTTTGGAGGCTGAGATGGGCAGGTTGCTTGAGCTCATGAGTTTGAGACAGCCTGAGCAAGAGGGAGACCCTGTGAGCTATGATGTCACTCTACTGAGGACAACATAATGAGACTATGTCTCAGAAAAAAAAAAAAAGACATGGTGTTCTTATCCCTATTAGCATGCTACCTGTGTTCCACAACAATAATGGTTCTGCTCTGGCAGTGATAAACTCGGTGGAAAGCAATGCTCAGAATCAAGTGGGTTCTGACAGAAAGTGTCAAGGATATCACAAAATCAGTGTCAAAACTACTTACACCTTGTTATAAACTGGATTGCATACAACCTTATGTAATTAGACCTCTACATCCAGTATTTAAGGACAGAATTACTATGATATCCAAAAATAATACTAAATGCAACAGTCTCTGAAAATAGGCAATACATAAATTGTAGAGTGTGGAATATAGAGAATTGAAGGAATTTAATTTATTAAGATTTTTTCCATAAAAAAGTAAAGCATCAATACAATAATATCAATCCTAAATTAATAGCAAACCTGATATTCTAATAATCTGATTATGTGATCATCTATAATATAGATATGTTATTCTAATAATCTAATAATCTGATTATTATCCTTTTCCACACATAACTCTAATTTTACTATTAGAGGTCTTCACCATTTCACTTCATGTTGTCAAATCTAACCTTTTACAATAGTTCTGCTAATATGGATATAGAGAGAGAGATAGATGGATAGATTTTCTTAGGAGAAATCATAATAAGAACACAATTTTAAAACTGACTTTTGGGGCATAGTTCAAATGCACTGATTTTTTTGATGCCTATCCCAAGGCTGAAGAAGCAAATTATCTTTCCTAAAATAACACACATTTCCCTCACAGTGAATCCACTCTTGAGGTTGCTTAAAATGTCATATGCTGCCATTCCTATTCTTGACTAATTTAACATACTCCCTGATATTTTTGTTAAAAATCTTTAAAGTTGCTGATTTTGTTCATGTATACTGATTCTCAAGCAAGTAGCCATCCTTGTAGGGAGTGCTGTCCTCTTGTAATCAAAGCATTCTTGAAAAAAGTCTGCTAAAATAAACTCAGGTTTGCATTTTGACTAGCTCATTTGATAGGAAAAATCAGGGATTTTACCTAAGTTACAAACACTGAAACTACCTGAATTTACATCCTCCTCCAAAAGTTCTGAGTAAATAGAGATCCACTGAAACATATCAAGAGTATATAACATCCAAGGTTTACATTTCATCAGTTGCTGAAAAGGAATCCTCCTTTGTTTTCGAAGATGATCTGTCTAACCTTATTTAGAGCAGCCAAAAAAGAAAAATAACTCCTTACCCCACACTAAGTACCTTTAAAGTCATGAAACGCAAGGCCCCTTGGACCATCTCCTATCTTTCTCGCTCTCTCTCCACCAGTAAAGGCTTTTAAAAAATGGAAAGGAATATCTTTATGTTCTTCCTAACCGTTCCCCACTGCCTCCTTCTTTTTGATGGGTGGGTTGGTGCCATTGTCAGCCGTCCAATTCTCTATCAGCACATTTTAAACTACACTGAAACAAAAACAAAAAGGAGAGACTAGGCATGTCAGAATCTAGAGAGCTGACCACACTGCCTTTAAATTTGCTAATTGAAACACGACTCCCTGAAGCCATCAGTCCACAACTTGTATGTCTGTGACTGTGTCTGAAGAGTTTAGAGAGAGAGAAAATAGCAAGGGAAGAAATCCCAAACACTCAGATACAAGGAGTGGGACACAAAATGTTTTCACAATGAGCCCAGCCAGCATATTTCTGATGTCTAGAATCGTGGGCAAAAATGGCCTTTGGAAGCAAACAGTCCTGAGTGGTAATCATAGCTCTGTCCCTGGACAAGTTGCTTAGCTTCCCTGAGCCTGTTTACTCACCCACTAAAATCGAGATGATAATACCTTGCTGCTTCTGTTGCTCTACAAATTAAATTAAGATAAAATCTGTGCAGTACTCACAAGGGGACCTGACCCACCAGAACACGCTGTCACTACCATCCTCAGCATCATTACTGTGACCGACCTCTGCTACACATGTCTCCCCCACCCTTTGTTTCTATCATTTCAATAAACACCTACCATGGGCCAGATGGTCATTGATACTGGCATTTTGTGACACAAAGCACGACTGAAATACAGAAATTCTGACTACACGCGTTCACAACCCAGCAAACGCGTTCTGCCTGCTCCTGACTACATGGCTTTGCACAGTGGCACCAGCGCTGCGGGGGGAACACAGCCTCGTCCTCGTGTCTGTGTATATCTGCGTTTGCTACCAGGCCACAAACCCCTCAAAGTCAAAGCAGCTTAATGTTCTCTCTATTCCTAGTGCCTCGGCTGGCCCATGATTCAGTAAGTGCAGTTAAACAAGTGAATAAATGAACACTCTGCATTCAGGGCAAAGAACTGACTCCACCTGGGGAAGATGGTGTGGTCTTACCAAGGAGGTCAGAGCTGAGCTAGGCCTTAAAGAACAAATTGAAATTCAGTAAGTAGAGTACAAAAGGGGTTTCATGGAAAAGGGAACTTTATAAAATTCAATTATAAATTGTTTGAGGGTTAGATGAGGCCTTCATCTTAAATTCCATTTTAAGAGGACACAGGACCTTGAGCGATGCCTAAAACAAGAAGACTTATCTATAAGATTACTGAAGAGCAACAACTAATATGTACTGAGCACTTACATGGTAGCACTGTTCCAAATGCTTCCTGGTGTTAACTCATTCACTCCTCACAATACCGATGGAAGGTAGGGACCTGTTTTACTTAGGCGCAGAGACATCAGGTGATTTTCCTAAGATCAAACAGCCAGAAGCAGCAAACCCAGCTTTCAAACCTAGATGATATGAATCCAGAGCAACAAACAATAAGCAAAATAAATAAGTAAACAGAATATGAAAAGATGATACTATATAGAAAAAAAAATAAGGAAAGAAGAGGTGTAAGGAGAGTCAGATAAAGAGAAAATGTTTAATTTTAACTATAGTGACCAAAGATGTCCTCAGTGACAAGATGACATGTGAGCAAAAACTAACAAGAGGTGAAAGAGTGAGCTCTGTGGTTATCTGAGGAAAGGACACCAAGCCAAAGTGCAGAGCAGGTGCAAAGGCCCTGAGGTCAGAGCACACCTGGGCTGCTACAGAGTCACAGTGAAGTCCAGTGTGACTGAGGCAGAATGAGCAAAGGGAAGGCCAGGAGCGGTTGAACAGGTAAGAGATAGCCAGACCATTCAGACTCTTATAAGCCACAGGCTTTCCTTGGCAGGGAAAACATTACCTAGTGGTTGATTTTCTTTGCTTCACTCCCCACCTAGCCTGTTTCCAAAAAGAAAGTGAGTCTATTTTGAGGTGCTCACCGATCCTTTGCACCTTCTTTAGATCCCTTTCTTATCAACAATGAGATAGAATCATAGATAAAGCAGAATAATGGCAACACAGAAAGTCCCCAGACCTCTGAATAAGATCACCACGTCTAACTACAAGAAGGTGAAGGGAGGGGGAATGATGCTTAGTGTACACAGCTATCAACACTGCTCTGAGCTTGCAGCCATTTCTAGATGACAATTTCCATGACTTTGCTTCATCCCCTGCATAATCCTTGTGGGTAGTGAAGTTCATTTAGTTAAAATGGAGTTTTTCCACATATTTTGCAATTGTTTTAAATAAATGCAGATTTGGGGGCTCCAGAACTTAGATTATTTAATTTATCTGAAATTTTTGAATCAATGAAATGTCTAAATTGTTTTTATTTAGGTAAAATTTGTATACAATGAAATACTAGACTTTAAGTAAATATGAACACCCACATAGCCAACAACCAAATAAAGATATAGAAAATTTTCCATTTCTCTCCATAAAGTTTTGTCCTACAATTCCTAGTCAATCCCTTCCAACCCCCAAACAACCACTGTTTTGATTTCAAAATCTCACCATAGAGTAGTTGTATCGTTTCCCGAATTTATGTCCATGGAATCATGTAATCATACAGCACATGTTCTTTGGAGTCCAGTTTCTTTTGCACAATGTCTCTCATTCCTATGGTTTGGTATGTCACTAGTTCATTTATTTTTATTGCTAAGTAGTATTTTGTTGTCTGACTATGCTGCAGTTTGTTCTTTCATTCTCCTGTTGATGGACTTGGGGCTGTTTCCAGTTTGGGACTTAAGAACTGCTATAAACATTCATGTGTATAACTTTTCGTAGGCATGCTTATATTTTTCTTGGTTAAAAAAACACAGAAATGGCATTGTGTAGTTATGAAAGTCATTGATGTTTAACTTTATAAGAAAGCATCAGTTTCCCAAAGTTCTTATGCCGTTTTTCACTCCCACCAGTCATGGGTGGAAGATCCAATGTCTATATACACATATCTTCACAAATGTTAGTCAGTGGTGTGAGTCTTTGAGTAAAAGCCATTCTAATTCTTCTGTATTTCTCTGATGACAAATAATTTTGAGCCCATTTGCACTGACTTAAAGTGCTGCACTGACTATTTACCTGTCTTCTTTTTAAAATGCTTGGTCTAGTCTTTTGCCAATTTTTTATAGGGGTTTTTGTCTTTTTGTTATTATTATGTGGGAATTCTTAAAATCTTGATAAAATTGTTTAGCAAATGTTTTTACAGCCTGTTACTTATCTGTCCTTTTCTTAATGGTGTTTGTGGATTTTTAGAAGTTTTTTATTTTTATTAAATTAAATTTAATGATTTTTTAATTTTGTGGGTCCTGTTTTGTGCATTCTAAGAACCTTGCCTGTGCCAAGTTCACAGTGGTGTTCTATGCTGTTTTCCACCTTTATGTTCATATCTTCAAGTTTATCTTTCATGTAGCATGTGAGGAAGGAGCCAAGATTCCTTTTTTCTCCATATGTTTATCCATTTGTCAAAAATATTTCCTATTCCTCCATGAATTGTAATGGCATCTTCTTCAAAAATCAATTGACAATATACTCTATCTGAATCTATTTCTAGACTCTCTATTCTGTACCACTAATGTATTTTTCTGTCCTTAGGCCAACAATAAATTGTTTTGATTATTGTAGGTTTATAATAAGCCTTCAAATCAGGCAGTTTAATTCTTTCAACTTTGATCTCTTTTGAAATTGTTTTGGCACATCTAGGCCCTTTTTACTTTCTGTAAAAATTAGAGAATCAGTCACTCTCTTAAAAAAACAGGGAAGGAAGGTTATTGTAATTTTTATTGCAACGGTGTTGAGTCTATCTGTAAATCAATCTGGGCAAAAATGATAACTTAATAATACTGAGTCTTCTGTCCAGGAGCAAGGCACGACTCTCCTTTATTTACTTAACTCCTGTCAGCATTGTTTGGGTGTTTTCAGTATAGAAGTCTTGGACGTCTTTTGATAAATTTGTTTCTGTTTATTTTGTGGAATTGTGTTACAATATTATCATTTTCTTAAATTTTATATTCAAATTATTTTTTTTGCTGTAATAGAGAAATACAAATAATTTTAAGTATTAACCTGTGTCCAGTGGCTTTTGAAATTACTTTTTAGTAGTTTTAGTAGTTTTTATGTAATTTTCTAAAGACTTTTCTATACACGCTATTGTTCTGACCTTTATGCCATTCATTATTTTGTATTTCTTTATTTTAGCCTTCTTGCACTAGCAGGGCCCTCAGATACAATGCTGAATGCAACTCATGAAAGTGGACATCTGTAAGAGTGGCTGCCTTGCTCCTCAGCTGAGGGTAAACTTATTTAGGTTTTATCACATCCATTAAGTATGATGTTAGTTTGGGGGAGACGGTGTAACCCTGTTTATCTCACCAAAGAAATTTTCTTCCATTCTTTTTATATTTCTTCTAGTTTGGGTCTGTTAATAATGAAGGCTTCAAATTGCATTTCTTTAAAAATGTCTCATTTCACTCCCATTTTAAAGTACCTTTTAACTACATATTAAATTCAAGGTTGACAGGTTATTTTTTTCTTTCTGAATTTTAAAGATATCACTTCATTTTCTGACACTTATTTTTTCTGATAAGACGTCAGCAATCATTCTTATCATTATTCCCCATCATGTAATGTCTTCCTTTCTTTCTCTCTCTCTCTTTCTTTCTTTCTTTCTTTTTAAATTTTTCTCTTGTGCCTGCCTTCAAGATTTTTTCTTTATCTCTGGTTTCTAGCAGTTTGATTATTACATATTTAGGTTTCATTTTCTTTGTATTTATTCTGCTTGAATTAGATCTATAAATGGATGTTTTCTACCTAGTTTAAGTAATTTGGGACTGGCCAGGTGCAGTGGCTCACACTTGTAATCCTAGATCTCTGGGAGGCCAACGCAAGTGGATAACTTGAGCTCAGGAGTTCCAGACCAGCTTGAGCAAGAGCAAGACCCCATCTCTATTGAAAATAGAAAAAAAACTAGCCAGGCATAGTAGTACATGCTTGTAGTCCCAGCTACTCAGGAGACTGAGGCAAGAAGGTTGTTCAAGCCCAAGAGTTTGAGGTTGCTGTAAGCCCTATGCCATAGCACTCTATCCACGGTAACAGGGGGAGACTCTGACTCAAGGGGAAAAAAAAGAAAGAAAGATATTTGAGATCCATATTTCTTTAAATAGTTTATGTTTTCCTGCTCCATTCTCTTTGCTTTTTCCTCATAATTTTACTTCCATGTATCTTAGACTACTTTACATTTTCCCACAGATTTCTGAGGCTCTGTTCTCCCCTACTCATCTTTTTTTCTTGCTATTCTTCCATTTGGGTAATCTCTTTGGGATTTTCTTAAAGTTCAGACTCTTTCTTATGCCCTATTCCATATGCTGTTAGGCCCATTCTGTCCAGTTTTTATTTCAGATATCGTATTTTGCAGTACTAAAATTTGTATTTGGTTCTTTTACACATTTTCCATTTCATACTGAGATTCCCATCTGTTCTTTTATTTTCAATATCATTTCCTTTAAATCTTTCAACACTTTTACAATAGCTGTTACAAAATTTTTGGCTGTTAATTTCAAAATCATGGCCATTTCAAGATTTGTTTCAATTAACTGTTTTTCTTTTGATTACAGGTTATAATTCAATGCTTCTTCACATATTTAATAAAAAATTTTATTTGCTGCATATTGCGAATAATACATTGCAGAGAGTTTAGATTAAATTATCTTCCTTTAAAGGATGTTCAGTGTAGTTCTGGCAGGCAGATAGTTTAATGGCTGATCCTGTTTATCTAGCCAGAAAATTTTGAGCTTTGCTAATGTGGTTCTACTTCAGTGTATTCTCTGAGAGTGGGCCTTTACTCTGAAATGTGATCCTTACTCCTAAAGAATGGCATGTTGAAGGTCTCAACTTGATAGTCAGATGTTCAAAACGGTCTGTCCACTTTGGTTTGGCGGAACTTCAGTGTCTTCTAGCACTTCATGACCTGTAGGAGCTTCATTTAGCTTTCTGATCCAGTAGCTTGCTCTGTTGCAGAATCTTACCCTTCGCATCCATGGTCCAACCCTTGGCCAGGAACTCAAGGGGAGGCTCCACACAGACTTCTTGGCCTTAACATCTACAACATTCTCCTCTCTAAAACTTTGACCTGCATATTCCAGCCACCTTGGCAGACATGAGTTCTGATCTAACTGACATTCTCTACTTGGGTCTTATCTCCCTGAACCACAGTCTGGAAAGTGTGACCAGTTAAAAATCTGGGATAAACATGAAGTTCACCTCATGTCTTTTCTTTCAGAGATCACAGCTTTATGCTGCCTATATCCAATGCCTGAAAAACTATTTCCTCATCAGTGTGTCCAGTTTTATAATTATTTATAGCTGGAGGTTAAATCTAATATAAGTTACTGTGATACAGCTGGAATTAGAAATTCAGTCAACTGACAATTTATCAGATTATTATCTTGCACCAGAGTTCACTTCTTCTTCCTCAGTTTCCTCAAATTTATTAAAATTTTGGATTGTCTATAAGGGGCTTACCTCATCTAAGATCCTAAGACTTAGTAATAACTTACCACTTAGTAAATAACTTACCACAGAAGTTAAAGAATATCTCAGGTCACATTCTCTTTCTTTATAAATGAATAACTGGATTTATTTATTTAGTGCTAGCATTTGAACCCCCACTTTAGCCTTTTCCAGATAGCATAGGTATGGCACGATTTTTCTGAAATCTAAAAAATAGATAAATAAATCATCTAGGGCTCCTAAAGGCATCATATTTAGCAACATTCTTACAAATCTTCTGTATCATTCTGCTGAAAAGTTACCACCAATTTATAAAGGTGATGTAGGTTAATGGCTAGAATATTAAAATTGTGCCTAACGTTTTTGAATGAGAAGGCCCTATAAATATAAAAGACAATTTTCCATGGTAAAAATTGTAATACTGTATATATGTGTTGTGGGTAGAATGAAGAGGGAAAAAAATGAAAAAAATGGAAAATTTAATCATCTGTTATTCATTCAAATGTGCCAAGAACACACACACACAAAATACTTATTACTATGTATGCCTTTGATGAAATAAAATAAGCTTATCAGTCCCACAAAAGACACAAACTGATAAGCTACCTAGCAAATATCCATTTCCCCAATTCCCCTTTTTTTCCTTTCTTTCTTTCCTACAGACACAGATATTTACATATAAAAGTAAGTTTAAAGAGTTTTTAGTCGAGAATGCTTTTGCACCTATAAAATCCTTTATTTAAAAGCTCTAGTCTTTCTTGTGTCTAAAAACACTTGAAGGTTGTCTTGATAAATATGTGTGGAGAACACAACTTTTCCTTCCATTAAGCATTTTTGGTGAAATATTTTTAAACTTCATGTAGTCATTTCAAATGATCTAAAAGAACCCCAGACACAACAAAAGGAGAGCCCATCTGTTATCCTCCCTGCTAATATAAGTGTCTGATTGTTTCATGTCCCTCAAGGTGTACTTCCACGTCAAAACTGGACAGGGAGAATGAGCCGTAATGACTGGACAGCAGCAGATGTCTGCGGACATCCCACAGTGGATGCAGTGGATGTGTGCACCGCAGTGGAGCAGTGGATGTCTGTGAACATCCCACACAGTGACCAGCCACTTACGAGAGGATGTGTTAACAATATCAAAGATGGACGGTGACAACCACACAGGACCATTAAACAACTGACACAGGCAACAGGACACTGAAGGCTTTGGAAAGAAGGTATTTACTAACCCTGCTCCTAGGACTCGAAAGGCCTCAGGCATAGTTCCCTTGGCTGTTCTCTCTCTCTCTCTCTATCTCTATCTCTCTCTCTCTCTTTCTTTGGGGGGTAAGAAAAGCAATTTCAAGGCATCTTTTGACCTTGACAGCTGCATGAGAATATTTGGGTATGCAGTGCTTTGAGATGGAGATGCTTTCAGGTGGATTTTACATTATGCAGATAAGGGGATTTTTTTTATACAGACAGCCCTTGCATTACACAATGGTTTGGAACCACAGACATGACTGTGCAAGCTGAAATCACACCAGTGATCTTAGTAATTAATGGGGAAAATTATAACTGTTCTGTGACCTTTAAAATTTTTGTCAAATTAATGAACCACTTATTAGTATCAATTATAAATGTAGAGAAAAAATGAAAACAATAGAAAATTAAGGTTTATTTTGGACTCTGTAATTTGAAAAACTAGAAATATTGAAAATTGAAGTGTTTAGTCTTGTAAAAATCCTATAAAGAGTACTTTAAGCCATGCTGGCCTTTTTCTTGTTGTATAACAGGATATAGAAAAATTACCTTTTCAGTGTTTTACTGAATTCTTTTCTAAGTTTGGGTCAGCTTCAGTGTTTTATTTATAATTTAAATGTCATGTGATATCTCTAAGAGTTTCTTTAATGTGGAGAATTCTTTGGGTTTGGGTTCTTCAGGATTTTTTGGTTTTGTTCTTTTGTTTTCACTATCACTTCCTCTGAGGCATCTTCATCTTTTTGTCACAACCACTTTCAAATTTCTCTTCTAGAGTTATCATTTTTGTTTCCTTTCTCCACTTTCATCTTTGTTAGCTAGTTCTCCTGCTTCAAGTATTTTTTTTTTTTTTTTTGTAAAATGCCATGTGAGTTAGTCACTAGGAGACAAGGAGATGGCAAAACTGTGTACTCTGCTGTGTGAGCATGGAGTGAAAGACAGATGTTCAGTGACCGGCCACTGGTGGCCTTTGAAGAAAGTGATGTGACTGCTCACTGATCATGATGTGATCTGTTCTGTACATAGTGATTTGTGGACTGACGAGCAGTCAAGTGTATTCTCCAGGCAGTAATGCATGGTGAGTTCACCTTGGTAACCAAACTGGGAACCCAGTTGTTGGGGACTGCTATTATTTAACTAAACCATAGTGACTGAAATTCCTGCCTGGGAACCATGCACAGGGAGGACTACCTATTTTGGGGAACTGGTTACCTCATTGACTTGATCTGGTCTAAATTTAGTCATTAGGTATTTCCTTTCTGCTTTGCTGGATTTTATGAAACTTCTAAGCAAAGGTCTTGGGGGGCTCTTTGTAGTCTAGAGGGTACAAATCTCAGCAGATAGAATGGTTTCCTTTTTATGGTGCATAATTTCTACTTCAAACTCTATTCTACCAAGTGGCAAATTACCATCAGTCAAATAAGGATTCCCCTTAAAATACATGTGCCTGGGACTTATTTCTGAATTCAAGAGGTTGTACACCAAGACAGGTGTAGGGGCAGGGAAGATGCCTGGGCTTTGGTCCTCACTTCTCTCAGCACCAGTGTGCAGTCAGTAAGCTGTCATTCCCCTGCCTGAGCTTTGCTACTGTGGAAACCGGGTCTTCCCTCCTCACCTTACTGTATGTCTCTTCAAGTGCCTCATACTTTGGGCAGGTCTAACAGCTTTCCATGACCCTTGAAAAACATACTACAGACTCCAAACCAGGCTGGAAGGCTCACAGTTTCCATAGGAGTCTCCAGTTTGTGCACCCCATTCAAGACATCATTTGCTTTCTCCTACAGTGGAAAAAGTCTCTCCCTGTCATGAAAAAAAAAAAAAACAGCATCTTGCAGCTTTTCTGAACTTTCATTGAATAAGGATCATGGGCCTTTTGTTAGCTTCTAAACCAGTCTGAGCATTCTGTCCCTATACCCACTGAATATAAATATGAACTGAATATTTATATCCTTCCCTCCCCCTAACATTTGTAGGATGAATCTTAGCCCCCAATCTGATGGTGTTTAGGAGGTAGGGTCTTTGGGAAGTGATTAGGTTGTGAGGATGGGACCCTCATGAGCAGGATTAGTGCCCTGATAGGAAGAGACAAGACAGCTGCTGTGAAAGCACATTGGCAAGACAGTCATTGGTAAGTGGGGAAGGACCTCACCTGCCCCTGCTCTGCGAGCACCTTGATCTCAGAACAACCAGCCTTCAGCATTGTGCAAATAAATGTTTATTATTTAACCCTTCCTGCCTGTGGTATTGAGTACAATAGCCTCCCTGCCTGTGGTGTTCTGTGACAGTGGCCTGAACTAAAATACCCAGTGAGAAAAGTCCCATTCATTGACATGTGCTGGGAGCAGCACAAATAAAGAGGCCCAGGTCAGGGCAAGCCCAGCCCCTGAATCACACACTCAAACCCATCTTGCTGGGGAGGAACTTGGGGAAGACCAGGTTCTCAGCCTCCGCTTATTCCTCCCCGCTCTGCACATCTGTTGTTCTTGCCAGCTTGATGGAAACACTTCACATTTACCTTGGGGAACTACTGCATGAAGACTTTGGGGAACAAGACCTCTCCATCCATCTCACATCCAGGCTCTCCCTTTTGTAGGAATTTCATCTTGAGCAGGTGACACAAGGAAGAAAGTCAGCTGGGCTCATTACTTTCAGCAGTGATGCCAGGACACTACTACCCAGGCCCCTAGAGCTTCCCCAAACCTGATCTTCCCCATGCTTTGAGCTCCAGACTTCCTGTTGGGCCTGCACATTCTCCCACACTGTTCCTACAAATTTCCACATGACTCAGATCAGCCTGTCAGTTCTGTTGCAACAAAGAACCCTAGCTCTAAACTTGATCCAGTCAAGAACTTTTCTAGAGCTGACCCCCTCAACTCCAACCCAGACCCTACTTAAAACTGGGAACTGGGTAATATTTAACAGAAATCAAGCAGTGGGGGGAGGCAAATTCATACTTAATGAGTACAGTGCACACTATCCAGATGATGGGCACACTTATAACTTTGACTCAAACTGTATAAAAGCAATTCATATAGCCAAAACATTTGTACTCCTGTAATATTCCAAAATTAAAAAAAAAAAAAAAAACAGGAACAAAAAACTGAGTTGATGAGATGGAGTCCTTTTGTGACTACTTCCTCCTGAGCTCCAGGCCTCAGTCAGGGGCAGCACCAAGAGCAGTTGGTTAAGTACCCACTTCAGAGGTCAACTAAGCGTGGAAATTAGAGACAGAAAGCAAGCCCTTAGGGTCAGAAACATGTATAAAAGAAAATACACCACAAATACTAACTTCTGGGTAATAAATTTAAGTCATGATGTAATTTTAAAATCAATGCTTAAAGGCAAAGTTTGTCACCTTCTGTTCTTTAAATATTATCAAACAGTTCTTAATCTAGCATTGTACTTCCTTAAGAAAAACACTTGTGGTTCTTTTCAGGTGAAATAAACAAAAACTAATGGAAAATACTCTTTTCTAGAGAGTCATGATTTGTGGCAACTTGTCAGCCATCCTGGACTGAGGAGAGGCCAGGGCAGTGCAACTCGCACTAACTCATGTGAAGGGAAGACCTGGAGGATGCTCTGAGTCTAGTCTTCACTTGCTACACAGATATCCCTCTGTCTTACTTTTACACAAATACATTTCTTTATTTCTTTACAACAGCTTGACTACCAGCAGCTCTCTTTCCATTGGTCCAAGAACATGGCAAGACAACTTCCTCCCACCAACCCCTGTGAGACACTCGGTGTGCCATGGAGGGCCAGGGCAGTCTCTCCAAACAGCAACAGGCTTCCTGGACAATCAGTTTTTAATCACTCATTACAGGGCCCTTTGAAGCTGTAAAAGTTACTATTATTTTCATAATAGCAAAGATCACTTATTAACTTTTCTAGAAACTTCTTTCAAATCATTCAAAAGAGTTATACTTTTCTTCTGAACTTTAAGCAAAATTGAACCAGGGAAAAGTCCTTGTTGCTGTTTTTAGGAGAATTATACAGTGGTTTTCTCGCATTTTCCAAGGTTACTGCCTTTGGTAACTAACTCTGATATTTAATAACTCTCAGCTTGATTTCTCTATTCAAAATCAAGGGCAGCATAGGCCAATATTTATCTTTCCTTTTAAATGCTAAATGGGAAAAAGAAGAGACCAATGTCAACCTGCTTCTTTCCTGACAGGAATAAGACTAGCCTTCTTAATTTGCAGACCTCAGACCTTCATCCTGGATTGTTCCCTGATGCCAGTGATCCTTCTTACACCAATCTGAAACTCAGCCACCAAATCACATGTATACACTTCCTGTGGATACTCCAGTACATATAAACATAGCAGAAGCTAATTTGTGCTTATATACATTGCAGTGGTCCCACCAAATTTCAGGGATAATACATATTTTCCCTTGTGCAGGCCATATCTTTGTCTTTCTCTGAGCTCAGAACCTCTTTGGGTCACCAGCTTTTGCAGGTCACATTATCTTCCCATCCCTCATAAAAGAAAGAAGACATAGAAATGGCAAGGGCTAAATCATAGCAATAATAATGGTGAACAATGAGCCATGGAAGAAACTAAACACAGTGGAGAAGAGCTGGCTTAAACTCACTTACTGTCCAGAGAGACCAGGAATCACAGAGCCCCAAGTGCTTATTCTGAGACTCACATTCACCCAGAAGAGCTATTCACTTCATTACCCCTTTTAACTAACTCAGGTACTCCCCACTTTTGAGACACAGAAAACCCTGTGGAGTTTGTGAGATGAGCACTTGTCCCAGAGAGGAGAGGAAGTTTATAGTCTTGCTGCTCAGAGTATGGTCTGCCACCAGCAGTGGCAGCAGCACCTCTTAGACATGCAGAATCTCAGGCCCCATCCAGACCACCAGAGATAGAAAGTACATTCCTAACAAGATCCACTGGATGATCTCTCCACATGTTAAAGTTTGAAAAGCTCTGGTCTATAGCATTTGAAAATTTGAAAGAGTGTTCAAAGCTACTTGGCGTTCCTGGCTGTAATTGTGAGAGTGACAAGAGAGATTTATAATGCATGGGTGTGTCTCTCTTACAGTCCAGCACACAGCCTTACTATTTCAAGACCAGGATAAGAAGACTTCATAGGAGATCTGGCCCTACACAGGTGATTGTCTGACAGTGAAAGTTTTCACACCATATAGGCCTCCACTGAAAGAATTTATGTGCTTATCAAATTTAAAGTAGTTATACTTATTTTAATAATATTTAATGTGAATATTATGTAACTACATTAAGGAAAGAATAAGGAAAATAAATCCAGCTTCTGTAAAATGATTTTCTCCCCCAACTGTGCCCAAAATAAAATCTGGGGCCAACATGACTTTTCTTTTTCTCTTTTCCAAAATATTCCATTGAAAAGATTTGACTTTGTTTTCCAGGCAAACTGCCGTTGCTAAAGAATGGCTTTGTGATATGCTTGAATCCATGTTGCTCTTTCCTATGACTGTGGGGAACAGATTTCTTCTAAAGAACTTATGTGAGGTCACTAAAATGAGGCTAATTTTAGGGTTAAATTTGTGTTTTACATCCTCCAAAAATCTAATGAAATTTGGGCTTTCTGGAAAGGATGGGGAAAATTTTATAGAAAATGAAGACTCTAAGGAAAACAATCTCTGTGGATAATTTAAGAGGAATGAGAATCTATCCACAGCATTCAGGATTTAGGTTAAATATGAGGAAAGCTTTCTAGCAATTAAGATTATTAGAGTTGGGGTGCAGTAGCTCATGCCTGTGATCCTAGCACTCTGGCATTCTGAGAACCTGGACAGGTGGATTCCTTGAGTTCAAGATTAACCCAAGCAAAAGTGAGACCCTATCTCGACTAAACACAATTTAAAAAAAAAGAAGAAGAAGATTATAACATGCATAAATTAGCATTATACAGTAAGTTAAGGGAACATAATACTAATAGAGCTTGCTTCCTTGAAGTCAGGGAATTGACACAATCATAGTGGGGCCTTTGTTTCAATAATAATAATAGTTGTTGGGCTGGATCCCTCCAGCCAGGGACTGTAGTGCCCTGAATGCGGTCAGGGGCCAACAGGACAGAGTGGTGGGAGGCTAGGCAGGGGCCCAGATGGTGCTCCCTGCACAGGTGGCAGGTGGCCGCAGTAGGTCAGATGCCTGGAAGGAGGATGGGTACCTGGAAGGAAGAAGGACGGGCACCTGGAAGGAAGGAGGAAGGAGTATGGATGCCAGGAAGGAAGGAGGACCACTTCCTGGAAGGAAGGAGGACGGCCACCTAGAAGGAGGACAGTGGCCTGGAAGGAAGGAGGAGGATGAACACCTGGAAGGAGGAGGAGGGACACCTGGAAGGAGGACAGACTCCTGGGAGGAAGAAGAATGGACATCTGGAAGGAGGAGGATGGACACCTGGGAGGAAAGAGGAGGATGAACACTTGGAATGAAGGAGGATGGATGCCTGGAAGGGGAGGATGGATGCCTGGGAGGAAGGAGGACAGACGCCTGGAAGGAGGAGGATGGACTCCTGGAAGGAAGGAGAATAGACACCTACGAGGAAGGAGGATGGAAGCCTGGGAGGAAGAAGGAGGATGGACGCCTGGAAGGAGGAGGACAGATTCCTGGGAGGAAGGAGGATGGACATCTGGAAGGAGGAGGATGGACACCTGGGAGGAAGGAAGATGGACACCTGTAAGGAAGGAGGATGGATGCCTGGAAGGAGGAGGATGGACGCCTGGAAGGAAGGAGGACAGATGCCTAGAAGGAAGGAGGATGGATGCCTGGAAGGAGGAAGATGGACGCCTAGGAGGAAGAAAGATGGATGCCTGGAAGGAGGAGGAAGGATCCCTGGAAGGAGAAGGATGGACGCCTGGGAGGAAGGAGGAGGATGGACACCTGGAAGGAGAAGGATGGATGCCTGGAAGGAGGAGGATGAACATCTGGAAGGAAGATGGACACCTGGGAGGAAAGAGGAGGACGAACACCTGGAATGAAGGAGGATGGATGTCTGGAAGGGGAGGAAGGATGCCTGGGAGGAAGGAGGATGGATGCCAGGAAGGAAGGAGGACGACTTCCTGGAAGGAAGGAGGATGGTGGCCTGGAAGGAAGGAGGATGGCCCCCGGAAGAAAGGATGACAGTGGCCTGGAAGGAAGGAGGAAGATGGACACCTGAAAGGAGGAGGAGGGATGCCTGGAAGGAGGAGGACAGATGCCTGCAAGGAAGGAGAATGGATGCCTGGAAGGAGGATGGACACCTGGGAGGAAGGAGGACAGACACCTGGAAGGAAGGAGGAGGGATGCCTGGAAGGAAGGAGGACAGTGGCCTGGAAGCAAGGAGGATAGATGCCAGGAAAAGGAGAACGACTTCCAGGAAGGAAGGAGGATGGTGGCCTGGAAGGAAGGAGGATGGACCCCTGGAATAAAGGAGGACAGTGGCCTGGAAGGAAGGAGGATGGTGACCCGAAAGGAGGAGGATAGACACCTGGGAGGAAGGAGGAGGATGGATGCCTGGAAGGAGGAGGACAGACTCCTGGGAGGAGAAGGACAGATGCCTGCAAGGAAGGAGGATGGATGCCTGGAAGGAGGAGGATGGATGCTGGGAGGAAGGAGGACAGACACCTGGAAGGAAGAAGGAGGGATGCCTGGAAGGAAGGAAGACAGATGCCTGGAAGGAAGGAAGATGGTGACCTGGAATGAGGAAGATGGACACCTGGAAGGAAGGAGGATGGATGCCTGGAGGAGGAGGATGGACACCTGGAAAGAGGAGGATGGATGCCTGGGAGGAGAAGGAGGATGGACGCCTGGAAAGAGGAGGATGGATGCCTGGAAGGAGGAGAACAGACTCCTGGGAGGAAGGAGGATGGATATCTGGAAGGAAGATGGACACCTGGGAGGAAAGAGGAGGACGAACACCTGGAATGAAGGAGGATGGATGTCTGGAAGGGGAGGAAGGATGCCTGGGAGGAAGGAGGATGGATGCCTGGAAGGAGGAGGATGAACTCCTGGAAGGAAGGAGGATGGAAACCTAGAAGGAAGGAGGATGGACACCTGGGAAGAAGAAGGAGGATGGATGCCTGGAAGGAGGAGGATGGACTCCTGGGAGGAAGGAGGATGGACACCTGGGAAGAAGAAGGGGGATGGATGCCTGGAAGGAGGAGGACAGACTCCTGGGAGGAAGGAGGATGGACATCTGGAAGGAGGAGGATGGACGCCTGGGAGGAAGGAAGATGGTCACCTGGAATGAAGGAGGATAGATGCCTAGGAGGAAGGAGGATGGATGCCTGGAAGGAGGAGGACAGACTCCTGGGAGGAGGAGGCCAGATGCCTGCAAGGAAAGAGGATGGACATCTGGAAGGAGGAGGATGGATGCCTGGGAGGAAGGAGGACAGATGCCTGGAAGGAGCTCCCCGCCACCCTTTCCTCTGCCTCTGACACCAAGGAAGGATGATGGGTCTGAGGTGTTACAGAGAAATTTCTTGGACACATACTACCAGGAATTTGAAGACATGGAAGAGAATTAACTGGCCTACATACCTATTTTTAATGACTATCTTTCTCTGGTAGAAAAGTTCAGGGAAGAACAGCTGTGAGTGTGGATTCCTGGATTTGAGGCACCTTTCACCACCTGTGATGGTCCCGTCAGTGAGGTTGGCTGGTGACACAGGAGACAGACTGCTGTCTTTATGGATTTTCCAGCATTTAAGGAAATGTTCCTGGACCACAGAGCAGAATAAGAAAGCCGGGACTGTGCTGAAGCAGAGGTTTAGTAGTCACTTAATTGTACAAATCCTCTTCTGTGCCAACTTCCCAGAACAATCCTGCCAGCAAATGGGATCACCCTGAATGTCCCCAACCCGAGGGGCCAGTAGGCTCTGCTAGCAATGACAGAATACGTCTTAGAGAAACAGCCCTGCATTCATGTTAAGTACTAATGGATCAAAACAAAAATGGCCTAACACTCCAGGACCCAGTTGTTGGGTAACAACTTCTTGCATTCCTTAAACTTAGTATTCCCTCCCTCCCCCATGAGAGCCCGAGTGCTTCTGAGTCAGAGTCCTCCAGAGCAAGCCCCACACAGGCATCCCCTGGGAGCCCTTCCCAGCATACATTCCACCCCTGTGGAATAACCCACCCTTGTGAACCCTATTTGTCCAGCTAGCTTTCCATGAATTTTTTGGTGCACTCACAGCTCTTTTTCACATGGAGCAGAGTTTCAGTCCACCAGTTTCACTGAGGAGTTTGAGTATTTATTGAGGGTGTGACTCAAGCCAGCTGCCTATCTTGAGATTTTTAAATCTCCTAGATCACAGCTTGTCCTGGTTGTAGGAATCAGGGGAAAGAGATGTGCTTTACCTAAAAGCTCCCTGTGAAAGCCAACTCCCTGGTCTTACCAATCACAGTCCTAATCTCACTGTGTCTTCTGCTGGTCCTAATGTAATCTGAATGTTTCTAGAAGTCTCATTTAAGCATTATTTTGAAAAAATATTTTTATGGATGAAATACTTAGGTTAACCTAGTGGACATGACTTTGGAACTGTCATGATTAGCCACTTAAAGATCAAAGTATTGGCTCGGTGCCTGTGGCTCAAGTGGCTAAGGCACCAGCCACGTACACCCAAGATGGTGGGTTCGAATCCAGCCTGGGCCGCCAAACAACAATGACGGCTGCAACCAAAAAATAGCCAGGCGTTGTGGCCGGCACCTGTGGTCCCAGCTACTTGGGAGGTAGAGGCAGAAGACTCGCTTGAGCCCAGGAGTTGGAGGTTGCTGTGAGCTGAGATGCCATGGCACTCTACCCAGGGGGACAGCTTGAGGCTCCTTTCTCAAAAAAAAAAAAGATCAAAGTATTATATGCTGTGTGCTTAGCTGTTTGTGCTATGCAGGCAAGAAGGCATTTTATGGTTGACATTGGTTCTTATTTTACTGGGTGGTGATGAATATGCCGTGTGCTGGAAATTGACTAAAAAGTATCCTGTTTTATAGCATATTAAATGTATTTGTGCATGTTTGCTGAAAATCCATTCTGTATAGACAAGTTTGTTAGGTTTGCTGGTGGGTAAGTAGAGACTCAAATTTCTCTCTGTCATAGACTCTCCTTCCAAGCTGGCAATTGGTCTTCTTAGCATGAGGACGGGGTAGTAAGGAGCTTTGCTGGTCCTCTGTCTGCTCTGGTTTAATACAATGTTTGGTAGACTATTACTCATCAGAAAACATATGTGTTACATCTCTAGAAAGAAGAAAATAACATACTAATTCAATTCCAATGAGTACCCTTGATTTCTTTTTAAGTAAAAATAAGAGTCTGTACTAACTTTTCACTGGGTATTCTGGTTTTAAAGGATGAGTTATGGGCTCAGCGCCTGTAGCTCAGCTGCTAGGGTACTAGTGACTTACTCTGGGGCTGGCTGCTTTGAACCCGGCCCCGCCTGCCAAACAACAATGACAACTACAACAAAAAAGTCAGGCATTATGTTGGGCACCTGTAGTCCCAGCTACAAGAGACAAGAGAATCTCTTAAGCCCAAGAGTTTGAGATTGCTGTGAGCTGTGATGCCACAGCACTCTACCAAGGGTGACATAGTGAGACTCTGTCTCAAAAAAAAAAAAAAGGATGAGTTATGTAAGCTATGCATTTTTCTGTACTAGTGTGTTAAATACTTTTGTACCATGAGTTTAAACAAACAATAATAATAGTCATTGCTATATAGGCAATGACCATGACCCATAACAATGGGGCAGGCTCTGTGCTCTGCACTTCACATGCTCTGCAAGTGCTATTGTCATGCTCATAGTGTAACTGGAAAGAAGCGCATCTTTCAGAGATTTGAATGACCTGTCCAGGCTGTAAGAGGATCAGGATTCACAGCCCAGCAGCTTCCTTCCAAACTCAGCTCACTGACCCATCCTGCTGCCCTGCGCTGCCTCCTGCCACTTAGACATCCTGACAAGCTGGACTGGGCCTCCAAAACTGGGCTCATTGGGTTTACAGTGGCAAACAGACTTAAAGGGAGATTGTATTAAATACTAGGACAGTCATCACGGAATACTGAGACAATGTCCAGCTAACTGCATGGTTGAAACATCTAATTTGCCCTTTGTCTGCTCGATGCGTCATCAGTTCCCAGGCACAGCTGCCTCCCGGTTCCCAGGTGTCACCCACCAAGGCCACAGTTCCCTCAATACCCACAGCAAAGCTGCTCTGGACACCCTCTGACCCTCAACTTCCTCTGCACAGTCTAACTAGGATCTGTGAATACATGGCATGACTGGGACAACCAGCGCATCCTCTCTCTCCCAGTGACACAAACCAGGTCACAGAGATTTTCATAAGAATGTACCATCAAAAAAGCCTGAAACTAAACTGCTGCTGTTAGGATCATACCATAAATTCAGTGGATTTAATGCCTCCAATATCCACCTAGACCAAATAAGATCACATATGTGCAGTTTAGCAGAGGCACTCTGCAACAGCTGGTTCTTTCCTTTGCCCCCTTACTAATCACATAATCCTCATATCTTTTATTTTACTTTTGAACTGGAGAGTGAAAAGGCTTGGTCCCTTTAGAAAGCCAGGCCATGTCTCATTGTGAAGGAACCAATGAGAGTTAGGAATGATGGGGCAGCAGTAGAGATATTTATAAGGTGTCTCCACTTTACAAAAGGTGGCTCGATCCCACAAAAGAAAAAGAAGGTAAGTACACATTGAGACTTAGCGCAAGATTGCAGGGAAGATCTGAGAGCTAACACAGAAATTTAACACCCGACCATGATGAAACTGCCTTGTGCTGAGAGAAGACATAGAAGACTAGGGCTTTATTGGACGATCAATAGTAGGGTATTATAAATAGAAAGTAACTAAAAGCCAGAAAATGACCCCGAAATGTTCACAGGAAGGTCAAAATAGACCAATGGTTAAAGTGGGTTTGGATAAAGTTTGACCATACCCTAAAGGGAAAATGTTACTTGTACTGAGAAGCTGCAAAATAGATTCTGTGATTATAGGGAAAATTACTAATTTATATGTTACTTTGAATTACATTATATCTTATAAAATATTACTGTGAGATGGTTTGTTTTTGTCAGCAATCCATTCAAGAACAAGTCTGATATCAATGCCTTTGTGCTCCAGTGACTCAGTAGAAGCAGAAGCTACAATGAATTAAAAGATCTATCTAGCAAAGTGTTTATCAAATTTTTGTCCCCCACTGAAATATATCAAAATTTCACACCTTCTTTTAGTATCCTATCAAATTCAGAACAAATTAATAGTATTAATTGGTGAATCAAAGCAACGGACCAAAGTGATACTCAGTTTTCAAACCTCACAGTTCCTCTCCCCCTTACAAAATTGGCGGTGGCAGTAAGGAGGGTGGCACACCCCTGCTCACTTATTCCGAAATACTGCTGGGTTTGGGGTAGAAGAAATATTCACATTGATCAAATTTCAGAGTTCTAATCTGGTTCACTATCAGGGAAGACCCATGGTCTTAAAAAGGAGCTGATTTAAGGTCGTAGGAGAAATATGTCACATTTTTAGCTAAAAAAAAATAATTAAATCTTAGAAATTGAATCTGCAACTTTGGCAACATAGGTGTTAGTCATCTTTACTCCTGTGAGACTTTCTAACATCACTTGTATTTTACAAGTTGTTGGAACATTTTATAGGTTGTCATTTTCTGTCATCATCTGGATTTAGATTTTTCCCTCCTGGAACACATTCAACACATTAATGCCTTTGGGAGTTGTCAACATTTGTTTGCATGGAATGAGAAGGCAACCTGGTATTGTAGAAGGTTGCAACGGCTGTAACACCAGACACACGTTCAAATCCTGAATCTGCTACTGACTATCTGTGTGACCTTGAGCATACTCCTTATCCTCCTGAATCTCACTTTCCACATTCTCTTGGTTGTGAGAATTCAAAGGGCACATTTAAAGCCCCTTGCACATAGTAGATGTTTAGCATAATTATCAAGTACCTATTAAGCTTATGAAAAATACTTTGTTTATTAACATTACAGTTTTTAGTTCATACCATATTAGATTTTCCTTTAAGAAAGAGAAAAGATTTTGAGTTTTTAAAATGAAAAGTACTGTGAAGTACTATGTGTCTAAATTTAATGAAATTTGATCTTTACTATCATAATAGTGATCATTTTGAATGAAATTGAAATATTGTTACCTAGGCAATACCCAAAAGCTAATTCCCCAAGACAGAGTGAAAAGAGATGCAAAAATTACTTCTATAATTACCAATTTGTTTCCAAATGCTAGTTTTCTTGTCACATTATATAATTTAACCACACTCAGCTTGCCACTGGTGTATCAAATCTTCGTATTTTCCTATATATCAACTAAAGTTCATTTAGAACAGTTATCTAAATATCATCAAGACACTACCAGCTTCAAGAACTCTGAATTTTTTCAATTTAGCTCCTCCACTTACACAGCTTTTAGTCTCTCATTGGTAATGGGGGAGCCCAATTCTCTTAAAATGAATTCTTTTCTTCTTCTTCTTTTTTTTGGCTGGGGCTGGGTTTGAACCCACCACCTCTGGTATATGGGCACGGTGCCCTACTCCTTTGAGCCATAGGCGCCGCCCTGAATTATTTTCTTCTTAACTGTCACCCACAGGCCGTCACATTCTGCTCCAGAGCAAGATGGGAAACGCTTCCTGAAGGAGCAGGGCTCTGAAATTTGCCCACACCGCTCCCTGAAGTGCTAGACACACAACGCATGGCAAAGGTAGAATCTAATCATTTTAATCAGTGTGAAAAAATTAAGTGACCAGGTTGAAACATTGCCCATTAACTCAGATAAACTGTCATTAAGCCCATGTTAACATATGGTCAAAATGTCCAGAAGAAAAATGACAACTGTGATCATCTTGATATTTTTATATAGGAAATTAACTATTGTGTGACACACAAAAAAATTTATTCTACTCCATGCTAAGAGATAAAACCATATGAGGGATGGGAAAATATGCTAACATTTGATTAAAACATTATGGGGAAATTCTGACATATGTTGAGCAACATGGATGGATCTTGGAGGCATCATGCTAAGTAAAAAGAGGCATCCCAAAAAGACAGACACGGTGGGGTCCACTGAGACGCACAGTCAGAATCGTGGAAACAGAAAATGGGCTGTTGCCAGGGACTGAAGGAAGAGAGGCGCAGGGAGTGCTTGTTTATTGGGTATAGAGTTTCAGTTCTACCAGACGAAAAAGTTCTGGACATGACAGTGGTGATGGTTGCACAGCAGTGTGGAAGCACTGAGTATCATTAAACTGTGCACTGAAAAGTGATTAACATTTTATCACAATAAAATAATTGGGAAAGAAATATTGCTGGGAAATAAATATCATCACAGTTTCTCTTAAAATTCAAAGTTTGATATGCACGAAAGTTCCAAGCATGGTGTCTACCCAATATAGTTGCTGAATAGATAATATTTGAATACCAACCTGAATTTATCTTTTTTGAAGTATTAATTTGTTGGACAGATTTCATGGTTATTAGTTTATTTAATATAAAAGACCTATCAAGATTCTTTTACTCTGAAAAGAACTTTCAGAATGGGAACACAGCAAACTTGTCCCATTTCAGTATAAACCAGTAACAGGTATCCTATTTCTTATGAATGTTCATGGAACCACGAATGTGCTGGGCACCTTGCACTCAGTCTCAGCACAGTTATGCATCCAAATTAAAAATGTAAGAATATAAATTACTAAAAAGTAATTGTAGTTTTTACAGAAGGTCTCTAGAGTTAGTAGCATTGGGGAATTGCAAGTATGACGCCAAGGCAGGGTGCTGCCTGAGGGACAGGAGACCAGAAGAAAGGCATGATATTTAGGAACTCTTTTGTTTTTCAGATTAATGTGAAGGTGCAAATGATTAGTTTATGGTGTTTACATTTGTTAGGTAGAGTTTCTCTTGTTGTTGTGTCCCACACCCAAGAGGTGTGCCATACACCCTTACATTGTGCCCGTCATGTGGGAGCACAACCATCCCCTCTCTTCCTCCTCTTTTTCCCACCCTTCTTTCCCCTCCTCCCCATTTGAATTAAATTGAGTTTTTCTCTTGTGCGGACATGTATCACATCATCTACTGGCTTCATATTAGTATTGAATACATTGGATACTTACTTTTCCATTCCTGTGATACTTTACTAAGGAGAATGTTCTCCAGTTCCATCCAGGTGGGATGTAAACTCAGCATCTTTATATGTGAATAGCATTCCATGGTGTACATATACCACAGTTTATTAACCCATTCTTGGGTTGGTGGCCAATCAGGTTGTTTCCACATCTTGGCAATTATAAACTGAGCTGCAATAAACAATCTAGTGCAAATGTCTTTATGATAGCATGATTTTTTTGTTCTAGGTAGATGCCTGGTAATGGGATTGCAAGATCAATGTCTACTGTGAGGTCTTTGATGGTTCTCCATACTAAGCAAGGCTGTTAAAATCTTGTGTGACAGAATGGGACAGGTGTTCAGAACCCTTGCTGGATGCAGGTGATGGCAGAAGGAAGACATAAAGGCAGAAAAGGCTGAGGGGCACAAGTAGTTCCCAAGTGCTGACAAGGAGGCCTGGCTGAGTGTGGAATGAGCACAGCCTGACATGGGGGGGAGCGGGGGGAGGGCAGGAGCCTGGGGGCAGAGGCCCCTGAGAGGCAGGAGATAAGAAGTAAACACTGTGAGGCTGCCCAGCAAGGTTTGGCTGCAAGATGAGGGAAGAATCCATCATCCAGAGGTGGGCTTTGGGGCAGAATAGGCCTGGCAGCCTGAAAGAAATTGATGCTAAGTTAACCAAACACTTAAATTTCCTCCAAACCAGTGTTGGGATCCATCCCACTACCTGGGGCAGAGCCCACACAGGAGGGCAAGTGGAGAAAGGCTGAGAATGAATATTCTTCCCTTTTGCATACCTAAACAGTCCCTTTTCAAACAGTCAGAGTGCCCTGGGAAGACCATAAAAAGTCCTGCATCCACAGAGGGAAAATAGCATTTGATACCACGTAAGCAAACAGCAATTCCAGTGACTACAGCAAGGAGGAGGGGCCCTCAGAAAGAGTGAGATTGGTCTGTCATACACACAACAGACGAGAACCGAGGACAGGAAGACTTGCTAGCCCAGAGGAATAATGATGGTCCCAAGACCACTGTTAGTACAGAGTGTGAGAAAGCCGCCATTACAATGGTCGTTAACTTCCACTTCACTGAGTTCCCACTATATGCAAGGCCCAGCGCTGGGCCCTTCACACAGGATCACCAAAGCTCACAGCCATGGAGGCATTAAAAGAACAGATAGAAGGTGTTACCTGTTGGTGTTGTTTACTGGAACCCCGAGTATGAACTGGATTAATCAACAAGACCCTAGGATCACGTTGATGTAGAGGAAAATGTCAGTTTAAAGCCTGAAAAACAGAAGTAGAAAGATAACATGGCCTGGATTTGCTGTCAACAAGGCTTCCTAAGGGATCTCTCCAAAAGGGAAGACTTTTGTCACAAGAATAAGACCTACTTGTATAGAGAGAAAGTGAGAGACCAAAAGCATTTGACCATCAATTGACTGACTCTGTTCCAGTGGGAAAAGGAAGAAGAGAGGTGATGCGGAAGGTCCTCCTGGCTTTTCCCCTGGGGAGTAGAGGCAAATGCTCTCCTTTGTAGGGAGGGGTGTATGGAAGAATGAGGAATAGTAACCACTTTGGTCTTACTGTCCAGTCTACAGACGAACCCGTGGCAGTTCTGAAGTATAACTTGTCTAAGTCATAGACTTAGGAGACAAAGGAGAACTCAGGATTTGAATTCAGTCACTCTGACTCAGAAGTTATAACTCTTTCCACTATGTCACTTAATAAGTTAATGTATGTTTTTTTATTCTTACCAAAATGGTAAAGGATCCCTGTAGAAAACACAAATAAAAAAAGAGAAGAAATGAAGAGCTTTCATAATCGCCTTGGCTTCTGTGTTTATCCAGATTTAGAGCTGCCTTGCCTTTATGTGGCTCAACCTAGGCTAAGCCTGGGCAATTTCTTAGGACATCACAGGATAGGGACTGTCAGGGAGGCAGGGGCCAGGCCCCCGCCTGCAGTTCCTGAGGACTCCTGAGACTCACCAGTGCTCAACATCTGCCTGCCAGAAGTCAGCTCTCAGCTCAGAAAAACCAGCATCCCATTTCCCCACCTGTTCCCGCCTCTGGGCATTTCTGACTGAGGTCCCTCCCTTCCTCTGGCACTGACGCAGGAGCACTGCCTCATCCATCACAGTCCTGTCTTGTTTCTAGGCCTCATACCCATGCTTTGGCTTGGCTGGTCATTCCTCTTCATTTCCCCAGGCACCTGGTTACGGGCTATTGCCTGATTTTGGACAACTTTTTCATTTATAGATCTGGAATTTGAAGCCTCTTTTTTCTTAAATATCTACCTGGCTTCTAGTTCACTGCCTCTCTGACCCTCACTCTTTTCTTCCTTCTACAGATAATCGTAACACCCAGCCTTTCAGAACTTGGCCATTCTCACTTCAGCAGCTGACCTGCTCAATGCCAAATTTTTTGTTAGCATCTAGCCCCTCCCCATACCCAGCATCTACCCAGACCCTGATCCAGGCCTGGATTTCACACTCCCAATGCCCACTCAACAGCCACAATCAGTAGCCACCTGTGTCTTCAAGGTGACATCACTTTTTTCCACTTCCACTAATAGTTTGGTGAGGCAACCAGACTCTAAGACATTTCCAACCCCATAGACCTTACACAGCAATTTGTTCCACTTTTACAGTTACTTCACTTAGAAATAATGTTATTGTATCGTATGTATTGGTGTGCTAGCATTTCTCTTCCAAAGGCAATAGAACTGTATCTCATTGAGTGGAATACATTTATGAGGCACGGATTTAAAGAATTTTTTTAAACTTTTCAACTTCCTGTAATAACAGAGTTCCTTAAAATTACCTAAAGCCATACCTTTCCCTATCACTAAAGGTAAACCACTGACTTGGAATTGAAGCCACTACTCAATTGCCTTGAACTGTCACTCATACGATCATAAACACCAAATGAAATAAATCTCCCAGGACAAATTAGAATGGTTCAATTAAATTAATCAGTTAAGTTACAATTACTGATTGAAATGCAGAATTTGCTATAAAAAATACTTAAATCAGTGGCTGCACTTAGAACTTGACTAAAATATTTACAAGTTTTCTATGAAGAACTTGAAAAATCTGTCCCTAAGCCCATACCTTTCTGTGTTCAGTGTCAATGCTGTGGTCATGAAGAACTCCTGTGGGCCTGTCCAGTTAGAAACAGAAGCTGGTACACAAAATTCCCTCTCCTTTCTAAGGCTCGATTCCATTCCGCTAGCAACAGAGATAGAGCCACAAGACCTGAATCTGCGTGGAAGAAGCGGGATGGGTCGTGAATTCGGGATTCAGGAGGCTTTGAGGTGTGCCCCAAAGATCCTAAGGGACATGTGTAAGGTCATCAAGCCACCAGAAGGCACACCACACTAAACATGACTCTACTTCTTGGAGCTGAACTAAACAGGAGTAGCTTTAAACCAACTGGATACAAACACATATTATTGCTCAAGTACCTGATCTGTTCAGACTCAGCAGAATAAATGAATTGTGTGGTTTTACTGGGTTAGCACATGAATTACTGAATTCTGGGCTTCTGAACTATCAGCAGTGCTGTCACCACCTCCAGGCTCTGGTGTCGTCAGGAGCTAAAACCCCAACTTTTGGAAACCAATAAAGAGTCAGAGATGTTTGAAAACTGGCAAGAGGCTAATTTGTCTCTGGGCACTATTAAATCAAGCTGAAAAAGGACCCCAGGGAATATGTTTGTCACCACTACAGTGTTCATTGAATGAAGAGTCCCCAAGCCAAGAAAGGGCAGAGTAGAAGTCTAGAAAATCAGATGATCTTCCTGCCTAGGAAAGTGGTCCCCGTCCCATCACTCACACCAACAGCACCATATTCACCCAGATAGAAATGTCTGATATACAAAAGAATCTTTTCTTTGTGGGGAAAAAAAAAGAAAGAAAAGAAAAGGAAGATCTGCTTTTCTTTTTCCCTGTTCAGTGTGTGGGATTTTATAGCGCAGTGCTAGACCAGCTCGATACCTGATTGAAATAACCCAAGAGGAGGATGCAGAGTGAAGGCTGGATTCAGAATGCTCTGTGAAAGTACATCTGTTTTATATGAGACACACAATCTGTCTCATTCCAACCTGCATTTCTGGGTCACTAGAGACATTTAAACTGCACTTATAATTAACAGCTATTTTTAAACAGTGAAAAAATAGAGCACTGGTAAGGTACAAAAGCATTAAAATTGCCCCAGTTTCACTTTTCAATAGGACACACCACCGCAATATGCTTCAAGATCAAAGAGAGCTCAGAAAGAGAGAGAGACAGACCGATCAGTGGGGATAAATTGTTCCCATTATGATGGTGTAAGAATAGGGTTCTTTCAATTGAAACAATTTAATAACCACATTCATTACATTGGTGTCCACTTGGTTTTATCTGAGCAGTTTTTGCATAACTGGGGAACAAGTTCAATTGAGCTTATTCTCTAGAAATTAAGATGTGCAGGGTTTGACATTCGGAAATTAGGCACTCTCGACAAGGCAGTTGTCTTGAGATCCCCCTGGATGTGGTGAGATCTGCCCACCACTATGTCAAATGCATACATTCTCTAAAAGACCTGCCCAAAATTTTCATTAGCTCATTTCGAGGTGGCTAAGGATACATTAGGGTGATGATGGGATATCAGAGCCTCTTCTTTGGAACGTGTTTATAGAATAGCTTTGCAAAGCCTCACTTGTGTAGCATAAGTATAGCAATGCCATCTGTAAACTTGTTTTCCTCCAGCCGTCACCACAGCAAATCTTTCAGAGCACTCCACTGATCCTCTGCGAGATCTTACAACCAAACAGAACCGCAACAAACACCAAAAGCGTGCATTTGACAAAGAACAAGGGGATCATTGATTCAGGAGAGGGCAGAAAAATCACTAATTTTCCTGGATTGACTTCCGCTGTAGATATCTGCATAGTGGAAGGAGTGTTGGAATTTCTGCCAACCAGCTTCCCTGAGAACGGTCACGTTCGCCAGTTCTTAATTGCACTACGGAGTGTAATGTGTCATTTGAAGTGTAGTTTATCCTAAAGTGCTATTTAAAAAAGATATTAGGAATGGAGCTGCGGAAATGCATAGAGAAGAAGGAACCTGGGGTTTATGTATGATGTATTAGATAGACACCATCCATTTTTGTCTGCTTCCCTCACTAGGAACTAAATCATGTGCAGGAACATTTAAAAGACATTTCCCAGTGTACACTAAATCCTTCTTTGTTTTCTTATTGCTGCCAAACAAGCGGAGAGTAAAGAATCGCTGAAACATAGGCTGGGTGACAACTTGGTAATAGCTGCACTTCTTCTTTCCTTCTTTTCTCCAGAAGACAAAGTATAAAAACTGAGAAGTTCCCCTCACCTCTACAAAAGCTTTGAATAATGGTTTTTCCAGGAGTAACAGCACTTCTCTCACTAGACCATTTCCCCAGATGGGATTTGCAATATAAAACCACCATGGATTGGCTTATTGAGGAAAGAAGATAGACTTGTACGAATCACTGGAAAGATAAATAAGCTATAGAGATCAATAAATAAAAGCCAGGCAGGAAAAAAAATCAAACTCCCGCGTTCCAGACCAATTAAGACGTTATTTACTGCCCATGTGATTGTAACTTCCGTGCTCTCCTTCCTCGTTTTCACACTATAGGCATTTGTTTTGCTGAGAGAAAGATATATAACTGATGTGTAAATAGAAAATGATATAGATAGATTTTATGTCCCATAAAACTGTTAATCTGTGCTCCACATTAAATATAAAGTACATTTTTTATTTAGACACTGCACTGGTATAATTAAAATAAAGTATGCTGGTTTTATTTTTTCAGTAAGTCATTTCCAACCATACAGATCAAATAACAGTGCCACGGCAGCATGAAATGTGGTTATAATAGCCTGAGACCACATTCCTGAAACTAAAACATTGGAGATAATAGTGTGAAGGTACAAATTAAATGCAAATAAAACAGATCCCTATTGTTACTAACCCTTGGATTGGGTTTCAGTGGGGAAATTTAGCCATAATATTTAACTTCTTTGCACAGTAATCAACGACATGTTATCAGTTACATTAGATCATTGATAGAAACTATCAGCATTTAGGAAGACTACCTGTCCACCTTTCAGGAAGAGAATGGAACTGGCCTGGGGCAAATCGAATAAAAATATACTGCCCAGACTGCCTCCGGGACACTGAGGGCAGCTGGCAAACACTCACTGACTTGTTTCATAATTGATATGCATTTTTGTGGCAACCTACTTTCATTCACACAGCAGAATTTCTCTTTTATTTCAGAGGTGTGTTAGCATGTCTTAGCAAGAACTCATTTTTGAGAGTGACTGCTCTGAAAACATCTCAGATTTTAACACAAGGGACTTTGGAGTGGCTCACATTTCCAGGCCTGGTTTTCCTATGCTGTGATAAGCCTACAGGCCCTGGAGATAAAGTGTGGCTGGTACAACACAGAGGTTTTTTAAAGTTGAAAAATATGATTTAAAGTAAACTTAGTAAAATCACTTTTTCTCTCAGCCCAATTTCACACGGATCTTGCTACGAGTGTTTGAAATGGTCGTTGAACAATTTGTTTCTTGGCATTTTCAAGTGCACTGTCAGGAGTAGTTACTCTGTTGAAATACAGCCTTATTCTAGACAACTCATGTTTTGGGGCTTTCTGACAAATAATCTTATACTAGTCTTTTATAAAATGGCATTTGTCTCATAATTCTATGATTTGCAGCTCTCGACTTTCAGGGAAGTTTTGGGACATGTTATGCTCTATCCTTTATATGGCAGTGGTGATGTATGAGAAGGAAATAACTATCCCCCCCACTTCCAAGAACTACCAAGGACTACCAGAAACTTTCTTCAGGCCCCTCCCCACCTCTAAGACTCGTATGTCTCAAAGAAGAATAAAGAGTCCCATCTGCACAGGTGAATCCAAATGCGGTAGATTCAAGCTATCCACTAGATCTGCTCCTTTTCATTTATATACTAAAGCGAAATGAAGCTTTACTAGCAGTAAAAACACAGACATTAATGGTATTATAATTTAGAAGAATATGCACACATATTGAGGTCATACTCTAAATTTTTTAAACTATTTTGTGCATAATTTGTAAAATGTGGAGAGTATTTGGCTGGTGACAGCTATTAATCCTTCAAATACTGGTATGGAAAACAACTCTCTGAGACGCCACGTGGTCTGCAGACTAACGGCCTCCCGAGAATGTCCATGTCCTAATCTCCTGGACTGGGAGGTTCTCCTATACCTGTGAATGTGACAGCTCACCTGGCAAAGGGACTTGCAGACGTGATCTAGGGCATGAGTCTTGAGACGAGGATGTTATCCTGGATTTGTCATGGGGGCTAAATGTAATCACACTGCCCTTTAATGTGAACTTAGAGAGAGAGATGTGGTGGCAGAGGGTCACACAAGTGCCATTGGAGAAGAATTCAACGTGTTATTGCTAGTTTTGAAGATGGAGGGAGGGACCAGGAGCCAAGGAGGGCAGGAGACTTCTAGAAGACAGGAAAGGCAAGGGGACTGATTTTCCCCCTCAGTCCTCCCAAGGAATGTGGCTGTCTGACTAGTGCTAAAGCTCAGTGAGACCTCTGACCTAAGATAAGAGATTTGTATTGTTTCAAGCCACTAAATTTGTGGTAACTGCTTAGAGCAGCAGTAGGAAACAAATACATTCCATGGGCCCTAACTGGAGTGCTGGAGTATGAGGAAGAACTACGTACTGCACCAAATGGATTCATGTTGCACTCACTGAAACTTTTTTTTCATCAACATCTCCTGATTTTACATTATAAGAGGAGCAGATAGCAGCAAAGTCTGACGTAAGTTGATCAAATATTATTTGCAAAACTGGAAATAGAATAGTAATAGGCCCTTTGGTCAAAAGGAAGTGAGAGTTTTCATATACGATATTTGTCTATTATCTGATCATTATCTGTAGTGGCACAAAATATACAAAAAAAAATTAAAAAGCTGATCTTGGAATAAGTTGCATTTGCCCCAAATCTGAGGCATTGATGCCCCAACATTTTAACTTAAGAAGATAAAATTTCCAGAAATGACAATATCATGCTGGAAACATTAACGTGCCAGCAGGAAATAATATGGTTCTGTAGGAGGGAAAACAAGTCATGAATTATGTCAAATTGTACTTGGTTCATGGATGTTACCACGCTTCTTATGGGCAGATAACAGTTAACAGGCACAAGAACACTGTCTGTGCACAAACAGCAGTGTAAAAAGGTAGGCGACTGTTTGTGGCAAAATGAAAATGTGTGATTCCACAGATGCACCTGCTCGGGGTGGGCCTAATATCTCTTGTTACAGCAGAACATAATTTTTCTCCTGGTCTTATTCATTGTGGAAAGAACCATTAAGTTATTTATAAGTTGTGGCTTCTACTCCTGTTAGGTAATATAATTTGCTAAATGAACGTGCTGCTATGCTATATAATACTGCCATTAGAGACCCTAGCCATCGTTGGTTGGGTCAGTGACCGTCTCACGTGATGCCAGGAATCTATTCTTCTTTAAGTAAGTGTTCATTAGCAACTGCTGCTGAAGTGGGCCAGATACGAGTGACACGCAGCGTTAGGCCTGAGTCAGTGTACACATGCAAGGGGCGCCTGCGTTTATTTATTTACAGTAAGAAAACAGAGCCCATCTTATAAACTTTCAAGAAATGTGTAGGTGCCACTATGCACCAAGATTGCTTCTAAGTTTGAGGAAAGTGTGGCACAAGGAAATGCGAAGCTCCATCAGCCTCATTATGATTTAACCCGTTTGATGCCAAAGCACTGACAGGGAAGAAAACCCCTGTCTCTTTTGCCCTCTTTGCAGATACAGAAATGACGTGGCAAACAGAACCAGCACTTCCGTTACAACCTTGGCAATAATGCACCCAGTTAATCTACACAGCATAGAGTCATCCTCTCAAAAAGTAATTCACTTCTTTAAAAACTGGAAGGAAAATAAATATGGTGCAGTAAAATTGTTGAGTAGAGGAATCTATCTGGACATTTCACAAAACATTTCATTATGCTGACAATTCCCAGAAGTACTCTCAAGAGTGCTTTAAGCTGAGGATTACTGCGCTGGAGCTGATAGACTTTTTTTGTAGCCCCTTTAAAAGGCAGTGAACCGTTTTTCTATTTTATTTAAATAACGCCCCTTAAAATGGATTTTTAGAGGTATAATAACTCCTTAAGAGTCAGTTATGCTAAACAGTTTCTCTTGATGGAAATGTTGTAAAACTCGTTAACTGCACAATTTCAGATGCCGGCTTGGTGAACACTAACTGACATGTGAATGACCAGAGTTTGTAAAATAAATTGCAATAGTTGTATCACACAGCCAGCCCTGCACAAGCTGCGGCCACGTGGGGCCACAACCTGGCAGAAAATTACTTCAAGATGAATGAAAAGTGCTTGCTTCTCTTTATTAGTTTTTAGAGAACAATGAAAATGTTGACTTGTTTACAGAAGGCTGATTAAGTGTGGTCAGTGGGGCCACGTCCCACCCGCCTGCTAACTGTCCCCCTTCCCCTCCCTCCGCCCCCACGCTGCCTGGCCACATGCATCTTCCTACAGGCTCGATGGCTGCACACGTGTGTGTGAGATGTGCTCATTCTGACATTCCCCTGCTGCTTGGGCGCAGAGGCCTTTGTTAGGTAAAACACTGTCCTTGAGCCTAACAAGCAGATCATGCGATTTGTGGGACACCATGGCAGAGAACGGCCCAGGATGAATGGCTCAGCCTCAGACAGCGCCCAGTTCCACACAGGAACTCCTGCATGTTTCTCCCATCGCGCAGCACTGCAAGAAGTCATGACATTTTGGTTTTTTAAGGCTCTGATTTAAAAAGGGGGGGGGGGATTGCTAGCATTAGATGACCACAGGCTAGCCTTCCTGCTGTATTTACTCAGGAGAGCTGCTGTCTCGTGCTGAGGGAAGAGGCATGACGTGTTTTCACTGGTAATTGGTGACTTAACTTCCACTTATGTTTTACCAGAAAGCACAGTCAGCCGTCCCTGGCTGTCTGGTATTCTTAAGAGGGGTGGGCAAAACCACAGCATTTAGGAGGATGTTGTGGAGAAGGATTCTCACTCTACATTTCCACAAAACAAATAGCTGGATGGGAAGAAATATGAGAGCTCATTAAGAGACACACGCCAGGCCGAGGGCAGACGGCCTTTTCACCAGACCAAGCTACATGAATCAGATCCAAAAGATGTTTTGGTAAATGAAAAAATTAAGGAAAAACAAATCACTGCCCTCCAGCTCAACAACCAGCTTTCTGGGCCCACCCGTCCTTTCCTCGCTCCTAGCCTCTCCCTTACACACTTACACACACGCACTCATGGAAGAGACCAGCGGTAATGGGAGCAGTTCAAACACTATTTGTGGCGTTCTGACACAATACACAGAGCACACGCCTCCTGTGCAAGCAGGATTCTCTCTCCCTCTGTGCAGAACACGCGTTCTGAGCCTATTATGTGGGTAAACAATGGCATGTGTAATTACCTTTCTAGGGTGGCAATTATTCCTCAGAATCAACAGCCAGAGTTGAAGCATGTTCCCCCAAAAGACATTTGGGGATCAGTTCTGGGTCAATTACATCAGGCTTTGATTCATCTCATGGTGTCAGGCCATGTTAAAAAAAGAAAGTTTTCTTTTTTTTTTTTTTAAAGCAGATGAGGTAAAGGCTAAAGGTTTGACTCAAATTGGTTTGTTTCCAACTTTGCTTTCTCCCAGTTGCTCTCCCCTCCCCCCATTCTCCAAACAACTGTGATTTGCCGGATTTTATCTGTTAGACAGTTGGCTGCTGAGAAATATTAAATGCAATAAATCTGGACTACATCCAGACTTGATGGGCCCTCCACACACACACAAAATAGGCACCAGGCATTTCTCCTGGGCTGCAGCAGAGGGGAGGGGTTAATAGTTCAGGCTTCAGAGTCTGAGATCTGGGTGTGGATGCCCAAGACTTAAGCAGATACACACCTCTGCAGAGGAAAGTGCCTGCTTCAAGTGGCCGGCATGGGGTTTAGGTGAGGAACTAAGTGCAAGTGTCCATGAAGCCCTTAGCTCAGCACCTGCCATACCATGAGCACCCAATGAGCGAAGGATTGCTATTCTGTTGACAGACAAGCCGGGGCAGTGTGGCAGCCCCTCTGAACACCTGGCCAGTGGCAGCAGAGAGGACATCGGTACAGATGACAGGGCTGACCTGGTGAATCCAAGGCACTAATTAAGAGGCCCCATGGACCAGGCTATGACAAAACACGCAGCTTATTTGGAGCCTTCCTAAGCAGACCGATCGTAAAGAACAAACAAAGGTTCTGTTCAGTTAGCAAGACTCCTCTGTCCCCTCCAGAGTGTGAAAGCCGTGAGGGAAAGAGGGCCACCGTACATCCCCTCCTCACCATCACTGAACACAGACTGTGCTCCAGGCGCTCGGCCCTCAAGAACCTCCGGGAAGAGGACACAAGTATCCACACCTTAGTATCCACACAAGTTAACGACTAGGATTTCCCGGAAGCTGCTTTGTAGGAACTGAAAGACGGGCATAACAAATACCAGTGTCCCTTGTGGCCAGGAGATTAGGGGTTGACCAATTCATCCTATCAAGGATTAATCAGATAACTAAAAGTTATAGTCAAATTAGAGCTCTTCTTTACTGAGGAACAAAATAATAGAGTTTAGAAATTAAAATAAAAGGGGTAGTATACAGATTCTCATCAAATTATTTAGAGAGTAATATAATGGTTCTCTCATTCAAAGAATACTTTAAATCCATTTTATACAGAGCAACATTGTTTATTTAATAAGATGGAAACAGGACTTACACCATTCATTCTCAGACAACACACAATGCTATTGGCAGTATATACAGTATTGGCAGCTTAATTAAGAAGACTGTTGATGGTAAAAAAAAAAAAGGTTGGCACATTTTCAAGTCGGGTGGACAGTACTCAAGACAAAGACATGTCTATTGTTGGCTCATACTTACTAAAATACATCACAGACACTACATCAAACGTCTGGTGCATACAGTCCTGTTAGTCTCTTAACACTGGAAAAATGATGACATATTCTCAGGCCTGAAATAAATGTCTGGAAAATGTGTATAGTCCTTCAACTTATGGAACACACGACAATGAATACTGAGATAATTACTTGGTCAAATTTTCATACAGAGCCATTTCCCAGATAGGTTTTACTCCCTCCCTGTCCTGTCTTGGATCCATGAGTACCATCACCCAAGGGTGACCAAACCTTCCTCTTCTCTGTGCTGAGAACTCACTCAGAATGCTCAAGGCACAGCAGGGAGAGGGCTGGAGAGACAACGTGTATAATTCAGGTTCCTTCTCACCAAGAAATGTAGAAACAATGTGTCTTTCCAACAGACAATCTATACCTATGGTATAGAAAAATAGAACTTAATTCAAATTATCTATAATGTTTTAACATTGCCAAAGTCTAATAAATATTATGGAATTAATAAACTGGATCCTATGAGAAATCCAATAAAAAAGGGAATTAAAAAAAATGTCCTGAGTTGCCTACATTGGGACTTTGTGTGTTTTTGTTTTGTTTTTTATTAAAGGGATTTAACATACTTGCAGAATACGCTTTTCCACCCATTTATTTGTCTTAGAGTTACACCTAATTAAGAGGAGAAGAAAAAACTGTGCCCTGAAATTAACTGTAAACTCATTGACAGCGGGCTGCATGCCTTATTTGCCTCCCTCATTTTCTCTCCCCTATTTTGTGCAGTGATTCACACAAAGTAAGGACTCAATTAAGTTGAAAGGCAATGCATGTTTCAATTCATGTTAATGTGGAGGAATTGCATTGATTTAAAGAGCAGCTGAGACGGAGAGGATAAGTTTAATCTGTCCTGATTTCTGGCTAGTGAGGCGCGGTGTCCTGAGAACTTCTGCCCCAGGCTGCGGAACCCCGGCCACGGTGGCACTCTCAATGTCTTGATTCGTTTCCATTGTTGCTGAAGGTGACCAGATTATTCTCCAATGATTATCTTTCCAACAGGAAAACGTGAAAGGCGATTTGAAGCAGGTCTTCAGTGCTGTCTGCTCCAGCCCCAGAGGATGTAATCTGTGAATAAGTGGAAACAAGTATTAATGGAAGCCTTTCTGAGAACAGCTTTTCCCAAGCACGAAGGTTGGCCTTTTGCTGGTAACTAGAATTAATTTTGGTCTACATTCAAAAACACAACCAGGATCTTTTATGGTGATGATGCAATTTAAATCTTTCTTTCTTTCCTTTAAGTAATGATTTTGAAGACCATCCCAACCCCAAATATGGATGCATGAGGAAAGTCAGAAATACCACACAGCTATATATTTTGGAAAGAAATTTTCCCTACCAGGGCAGCGCCTGTGGCTCAAGGAGTAGGGCACCAGCCCCATATACCAAAGGTGGCAGGTTCAAACCCAACCCCTGCCAAAAAACTGCAAAAAAAAAGAAAATGGAAGTTTCCCTACCCAGATAAGGATTCTGTATGTTCTTTCCTTCCCTTGATAAATAGAGAACGGCCCTCCTTATGTCCCCAGCTCTACCCCCTTGTGAATAGTAAAGTCCCTGCCTGTGTCTCCTTCTGCGGCGACATACGGATGGCTGGGAAACAACAGCTGCAGAGAGAGGCTTGTCTGGAGGTGAGCAGTTGGCCAGCAGAGCACACGCTACCGCCTTCAGCAAGGCTCTGACCTAGCCAGGTGGGTCCCAGACAGAAGCACAGGCCAACACTTCAAACATCAGTGGTAGGAGCCAAGGGCCTCTGGGCAGAGCATGGCAGGAGCCAGGCAGATCCCACCTCAGGCTGTTGGGTTATACCTGTGTACAGGTACATCAGTGATAACACCATGTGGACCAGGGAAGATGGACACAGGGCATCCATTCTTTGAATGGTTTCATTCTTTTGGACATAGGACATCCATTCTTTTGAATGGACATCCATTCTTATTTTCTTTGTCAAGAGATAGGCTCTTCTCACTCTGTCTCCCAGGCTGGGGTACAGTGGCATGATCATAGCTCACTACAACTTCAAACTCCTGAGATGAAGCAATCCTCCCACCTCAGCCTCCCAAGTAGCTGAAACCGTAGGCATGAACCATCACACTCAGCTAATTTAAAAAATGTTTTGGTAGAGACAGGATCTCAATATATTGCCCAGGCTGGTCTCAAACTCCTAGCCTCGCACATCAACCTCCCAAAATGCTAGGATGACAGGCAGAATCCCATTGCACCCTGCACCGACCAAGACAAATATCCTGACAAGAAACATCTTATTCATTCCCATGCTCAGGGAGGATTGTCTCTCTGAAATATCTCGGTGCAGATGAGACATTTCAAATGTCTTAACTGACTGACTTTTTAAGTCTTTTACTTTCTTAGTCCACTTTATTTCCAGACTTCAACATGAAGTCTCTGCTTCAAGCTCACAGGTTCTTCTGACCTCTAAGCTCATTCCGAATCTTTGTTCACAGCCTCGGGTCTGCCTTCTTAATTAGCTCCTTTTCATCCTTTCACACTGCACATGGGACACAATCTGAAACGCCTTCCCCAAGAAACAAATCCACACTGATTTATCCCTTATCTGGATTTCTCTGGAATAATCAATATCACACAGTTCAGCACCTGATTTTAACTAAATGTTTCACATACATTAGTGCCCTCAGTAGACTGTTAATTCTTTGAGAACTGGGATAAAGGCCACATCTTGTACGTGCTATTGTGCTCCCAGAGTATCTGGTGCTGACCTGTGGAAGAAAGAGGAGAACAAAGTCACAACCCTATCCTCCCTCCCCCAACCCAAGGCAGCCCCACCTCCAAGGAGGAAAAGACTCAAAGTGACTGGATCAAGTTACCAGATTCACCTAAAGCTCTTACAAGTAGGTGGAGCTTTTGGTGTGCCCCCCTAAAGATTAAAGCTTTGACTTCTATAGATGCCTGTCTCTTTGGGGTCATCAATTAGAGTTTTACTCTCTTTGGCTTGCTTCTTTCTACTTCTGTGGCCTCTGTGATAAAACTGGTCTGGAACTGCCTCTGAGCTGAGCCCATCAGAGACTGCATTAGATTTGGGAGAGGAGAGCCAAGGCCGAGTAACAGAAATCTATATGTGTACTAACCTGAGGGCTAGCCTGCTCTTATCTCATCTGAGTACCTGTGGCCCAAAGAGACACCTGGGCAAGGATCTGTAGGTCCATCTCAACACAACAAATATCCAGATATGTTCTCAATACTTATTGATTTTTCCATAGTAAATAGTCAATGTCTAAACTTTATCAGAATAGGCCAAGAATTTTGAGAAACATTGAAGTTCTGGGTCAAAGTTGTTTATGTATAAAGTGCCTCATTCAAAACCCGAAAGTAACTTTCTTCCTATAAAGCAATTTCTCCAAGAACACACGTCTAGAAACATAGATCTTTGAATCTTTTTGAGAATGAGAGTGCAAGCAAGACAAACACTGGGAATTTTGCAAATCTTTCTTCCAACGATTAAAATCAAGGGACTTCTGCTATGAAATTTCACATTAGCACTTGCAGATGACCAGAGTCCACTGTAGAATCATGTCATATTCATGGCACCTCACATACTTTGAACATTTAAAGACGTCGTGCACTACTGTAAGCACATGCATAACTCTGATACGATATACTTGAAAAGAAACGGGCCATGGGTTTAGGCATTTCCCAAAGTCATAAGATCTTTTATCACGTGAACAAACAAGTCTGTGGCCAAGACTTTATCTATCTTTTATCAATAGAACCTCTGAAGTTCACAGGGGACATGGTCATAAAGTTATATTTTCAGTTCCACCTGGCAGTGAGGTATGATTAGAGGGATGTGAGTAGAAGATAGGTGGAAGCCCCCAGGGCTTGCCCTTAAGAGAATGCTTCTGCATCTTCAGACACATTAAGGAGGCCGAAATCCAGGGACAGCAGAGGAATAAGGTGGGCCATGCCGCCTCCGGCCGACAGTCTGCCCCTGAGCACCTGCCCAAACACCACAGCTCCACTGTGTCCAGCTCTTTCTGTCTTTTCTCAGCCACTGTATTTTGGGATCTCTTAACCAGGATGTGGGTGAGGCTCCTTTAACAAATATAGCACTGTGATTCCAGCTCTGCCCCTAGATAGCTGTTCGACCTTGGACAAATTACTTAAACTCCATAAACTTGTATTCGTGTCTGTATGGGCCTTGTAGGCCTGTTGTCAGCAATGTGAGAGCGTGTCTTGTTCGCGGCTATTCCCACATCCCCCGCCTCAGGCACAGTGCCTGTGTGTAGCAAGCACTCAGAAACACCAGTCTTGTTGCTGACCTCACAGATATGCCAGATCTAGACAGGTAATGCCTTATCTTGAACTATTCAGCATTTCCAATAAATATCTGACACAATACAACTAATCAACGTGGTGTACATTAGAATGATCACATTTTCTTACCTAAATCTTAGAAAATGTAGTCTGATAAAAGGTTTTTTTTCGAGTTGTTAATTTATTTTTATGAAAACTCGTATGTCCAACCATTGGTTGTCAAAGTAATAAACTGACAACTTTTACAAAATGATTCACTTAAAGTAGGCAGTCTAGAAAGGCAACAGCACACAGCCCGACAGATTGGTCCCACCCCTGCTGTGGTCAGGACTAGGGTCCAACTGTCTGCGCACATGATGGAGAAAGCCCGATTTCTTTCTTTGTCTTTGGTCGGGTTTAAAGTTATGACCTTTGTGTTGAACTTTGACACTTTAAGAACAACAACCAAAAAAGTGTCCATTAAAACCAAGGCAAAAATATACACTGACAATTTGAAAACATTTTTTTCTTTCCCAACAATACCTTTTTGAGAGTTTACCAAAGACTAGCCAAGTAGGCACAAACATAGACTGTATGGGCATACATAAAATGTATTACACACTCACACAAAATGTCAGCAGATTCACTTCAGAGCTCTAGCCACGAGCTGGGCCACAGGTTCAAGTCACACTTCAGGTTTTCATTTAACAGCTACTTTTCCTCACTTTCCTGCACTTACGTTCGATTACAGTAAAACCGTTCTCCGTAGACAGAGGTTCGCAGCTGTAAGTTAACCATTCAGACAAAATTCTTCCCAAGGCACTTTTAGATGGAACTTTTCCATGTATAGCAGAACCCACAAATGACACCCAGACAAGACAGAGAATTCTCAACACAAAATGCCAGGGCCTATCAAACAAATGGAATCCCAAGAAGACAAGGCACCTCAGACTGTGTCCCCCAAATGCCTTACAGGGCTGGAAGGTAAGCCTTTCCCAAATAGTGGCTTAGTCCCCCCCTTCCTGGGAAACCACAAGTGAGTTCTCAATTTAAACCAAGTCCCCTGGTTTTGCTGGACCTGTGACTTCCACCCCAGATGCTACCTCTAAGCACATTCAAACAAAATGCCCTGCCATGGAGCAGGAAGGTCTGGAAACCTCCCAGATGGGTGAAATGGGGGCCTCAGGGTACACCCCAGGGGAACTTAGCCAATAAAAAGGCCTGGCATCTGGACCCTTTCCAAATCCATTTCCTCTCCTCAACTCTGTTCAGGCTACAGGGAGCTGCGTCTACTTGGAGGAGACAGACAGGAGTTCCCTGGAGCTGAAACATGCCCTGGGAGCTGCTGGGACCATCCTGTACGGTCTCACCCCAAAAAGCAGCTGCTCCTCCCTGCACAGACCCGGGGCCCCAGCCCACTGCACCCCACTGCCCTAGCAGGTGCCATTCCACGGAAGCCAGTGGGCCGCCCAGGGCCGGCAAAATCTGATACCATGCTTGTTTTCTAGGCCCCACCAGAAAAAAGAAGAACAAGTGGTTTTTGAGATGAAAGAAAGGGAAATCCATTATTTTGCTGGCAAAGGAGGAGAAATGTAAACTCTTTATCTTCAAACACCAATTTTTCCTGAGAAAGCCTGATTTTTAATAACATGTTTATGATTGTGAATTTATACTGTAACAGTATAGAATCCTGAATTCTTCCATTTTCACAAAGGACAATGGGCACTTCTTGCTTCTACAAAAACAGCATGGAGGAGAGTTTTGGGAAAGGGCATTTCTCCTATGAAAGCACGTCACAGCACACACACCTGACTGTTTCCATCTCCCCACAAGTGGCGCCCATTTGCTAGTCATCAGAGTGATTCAGTCTGATCTGTGGAGGTGATGGATTCCACGAACTGTGTAAGCCTGTCATTAAAGGGAGGATAGATTACGGTCTCTGTGCAGGCATCACAGTGCTTACACTGCTATGAAACATAGGGGAAATAAGACAAAGAAAATAAAGTCAGACCCGGAAAACGTACTGCTTTTCTCTCCCCGTGAATGGAAGGAGCTAGACACCAGCGAACACTTTTTACTACTAATATATAAAGTTCCGTGTCTTTCTAGCTAATATAAATGTAAAGGACACAAAGATTCTGCACAAAATTCATTATGCAGTAAGGTAAGTCTAACTGGAGGCCTTTGTGCCTCCCCTTTTAGAATAGTATTCTTTCTTCTTTCACGCTACCTATTTACACAGCCATTCTTCCTTCTCTATAATTTTTTACTTGCATACTTAAAATTCTAATCTAGAATGGAGATTGTATCTAGAGTAAGATTCATTAATTTGGTGAAATGAAAAAGGCAAGGTGAACCGGGTAAAGGGAGCGTCCAGAGGATGCACAATTGCCAGAAGGACCATGATGACAGCGGCAGCTAACAGGAGAGCTCACTTCGGGAAAGCCACTGGGCTGACCACCTGCTTACATCTCAGTGAGCCTCCCAGACCATCCTGCGGTAGGACCTATCACCACATTTTTACAAATTAGAAACAGGGAGTGATGTTAATTTGCCTGGGGCCATGCAACTAATAACAGCTAACTGACTTCCAGACCTGGGGTTGTAGGACTCCAAAGCTCTTTACAACCACACCAAACTGCAGATCATTCCTTCAATTGATCAGTCAGTAATAATAATAAAAAATAACAAAAACAATATCTTACATGAAGTTAATGAAACTCTAAAGTGCCAAGGAACTCTGCTTTGGTGACGAAATGAGAAGTATTTGAAATCAGCTCACCACTTACTTTAGGGCAGTAATAATTACCTGCCATTTGTAAAGGATCTACTTCACCCCAGCCACTCTCGAGATGCAAAACTCAACCCTCACAACACCCTCACAACACCCTCAACTTTCTCTCGTTTTATGGATGAGGGGAAAATACTCAGAGGAGCTAAAGGCACATGGCTGGTAAGTGGCCATCTGTCCATTATATCGTCCTGCCAAACTGCTTCTTCACCTCTCCTACCACGACTTTCTCTATAGTGCTGGAAGGTCTGCTTTTTAAAGTATTAGTGTCATACCTCTGCAATTTTATTTATACTGTTTATTAGCTCAGTAAAGCTTTAGTTCAGAGACAATGCAAAAGTAAACTTTAACCCAGGCCCCAACCTCATTTCCATAAATTCCAAATTTAGTGAGGTCCATGTTAATGGGTTTTACTGTTTATGGAAAAGAGTTTAATAGTCACTTAGCCCTGTTCTATCTCCATTAACAAATCTAAAAAGCCGTACAAAGGTGAAGGAAGGAAGAACAGTGACCTCAAAACTAAAATGGATAAAAATTTATAATTTGTAGTCCAGTAAAAAGTCAAAATACAAAATTACTGACACATAACAACAAATTCAGTCCTACAAGTTTAAATATGCTGTTCATCAGTTAAAGAAAATTAACCTAATCAGATGCTCGTATTAAGGAATATAGCCATAGCAAATCGGCAGTCATAATTAAAAGTCCATTTCAAATCTCTTTGGTGAGCAGTGAAATGATGTAACACAGCCGGGCTGCTGGTCCTTTCTGCCGTGTTATATAAATGTGTACATCGTGTGACCATTCCTGGCTATTTAGCACGGCCATTTCTAACGCAGGTAGGCTGCCACATGCACTCTGAGCATGGGAAATGTCCAAGCACGTGTGGGCAGCACAGCTCCCCCTGCTCATACACCAGTTCCGCAATACACAGGGGTTTCCCACATAGGTCATCACAGCATTGCAATTATCCTCAATAAATTCTACATGCTTTGGAGGGGGCTACCTGAAGCACTCAGGATCCTATAGCTGGGTCAAGCTGCAGGCCTGCTGCAGTGTGGGATACATGGGGGACATGCAGATTTAAGATTACAGGTAGTCTAGCCAGACTCTCAGCAGGCCACCTGCCTCCTGGTGACAATGCCAAGGCTTACAGGGGGCTAGCTGAGAGGTCAGTTTGCAGTCTTAGACACCCAGAATAAACTAATCTCCCATAGCTACTCTACATGAAGTATAAAAGTGTAAATTTATATAAATGTATCATGCCTGTAATCCTAGCACTCTAAGAGGCTGAGGCAGGTGGACTGCTTAGCTCAGAAGTTTGAAACCAGCCTGAGCAAGACGAGACCCCCATCTCAACTAAAACTATCTGCCATTGTAGCCAGCACCTGTGGTCCCAGCTACTTGGGAGGCTGAGACAAGAGGATCACTTGAGCCCAAGAGTTAGAGGTTGCTGTGAGTTATGATGTCATGGCACTCTACCCAGGGTAGCAGAGTAAGACTATATCGAAAAAAAGAAAAAAGACTTCAAAATGTATGTGAATGTAAATTAATAATTAATCCAGATCTCTAGGATCCTCTTAACTTGATAACCCCTCCTCTTGTGCTGCCTGACTGGTTTGTCAACCCAGCTTATCAAAGTATTACCTTGGGATTCAGTCTTTCATTTTCCCTTCCAGCTTACTTGGCCAGAGCATTGTAACATTACCATTTTTTTATATTCCATTTTGATTTCCAGGCACTGAAGAAAATTACTGAAAGAGAATATGGGGGCGGAGCCAAGATGGCGAACTGCAGCCAGCTTTTTACAGAAGCTCCCGTCCAGAAGGAGGCTGAAAGGACAGAACCTTAGCAAAGTAGCTGATGGTTTGGAGCAGAGACAAGAGAGAAGATTGAAGAGTGCACTTCAACGTTCCTGAGGCGAGCTGCGACCCTGAAACTACAACCAAAAGGTACAAAATCCACCACCAAGCAGA
>NW_003852412.1:26769930-26818665 GCF_000181295.1 Otolemur garnettii
AAGAGATTTCTACTCATCAGCAAAGTTAAAGTAGAATGACAATGACTTTAAGTCTTGAAGAATTTTTTAAAGGGTTAACTTTTTTAAAAACTCAGACTTTATAATGATATATAATTCAAAACTTTATGCTCTGAGTATTTTCTAAATAAAATTCTAAACAGAAAAAAAAAGAGAGAGAATATGGAACCTCATTTTTTAGACTTTTCAAAGTCATAGCATGAAGATATCCTTCCTGAGAGTGTGGGATTAACTCTGAGCTTTCTCAGAATCCCTCCCAACCTGTGAATCCCTGATTTATTAATCAATTAAATCTTATGAGATTCCTAGCAATTCCACTTCTAGGAATTTATCCTACAGAAATAGTAGCACAAGTTCACAAAAATAAAAACACTACCATGTTCACTGCACAATAGCAAAAATGTACAGCCAGCAGTTGGAGAATGATTAATTACAGACCGTCTACACCATGGAACACTGTGCAGTTGTTAAAGATATTAAGGTATGTCTCTATTTATTGAGACAAACCTGTATTCAGTGAAAAAAGGAAGATGAAGAACAAAATATACAGTGTGATACCATATTTGGGAAAATGTAGCTGTGTATGTATATAAATGTATGGGTATAGAAAGAAACTTTATTAAAGGAAACATCTTAGATACGAGTATAAATATATAGAACGTAATTTCTGTTATGTGACATTCAGGTAAAAATACTTTTATTGCCTGGTGCAGTGGTGTGCACCTCTTGTCCCAGATACTCAGGAGGCTGAGGCAGGAGCGTTGTTTTAGTGAAGGAGTTCAAAGCTGTACAGTGATACAATCGCACCTGTGAATAACCACCATACACCAGCCTGGGCAACACAGTGAGACTTTTTTTTTTTTTAATTTAAGTGATGGAGTCTTACTCTATGCTGACCCAGGCTGGAGTGCAGTGATGCAATCACAGCTCACAGCAGTCTTGAACTCCTGAACTCAAGTGATCCTCCTGCCTCAGTCTCCTGAGTAGCTAGGAATACAGGCACACATCACCGAGCCTGTCTAATTTTTTTCTTTTACTCTTTTTCTGAGATGGGTATCTCTCTATATTGCCCAGCTTGCTCTCAAACTTCTAGCCTCAAGTGATCCTCTAGGCCTCCTAAAGTGCCAAAATTACAACATGAGCCACCACACCCAGTTGCCCGAGAAAGAAAGAGAGAAAAAAATTTCAATTTCTATTATATACATGTATTTGCATATGCATGGCAAAATCAGAAAGGATATACATTGATGATGGTTACTTCTGGAAAGTGAGACTGGAAAGAGAGAACTTCAACTTTTTACTTGTATATATATTTGTTGAAGTTTCTGGGGGACTCTCCAAAATCAACACCCCTTTCCTCTCCTGAGTTATGAACAAGTTAAGAAATAGTATAGGCTGGACAACGTATCTCATGTCTGCAATCCTAGGACTGGGCACCTAGTTGCAATCCTGCAACTCTGGGAGGCTGAGGTGGGTGGATCACTTGAGCTTGGGAGTTCAAGACCATCCTCAGGAAAAGTGAAATTCCGTCTCTACTAAAAATAGAAAAACTAGCCAAGCATAACTGATAGGCATATGTGGTCCCATAGCTACTCAGGGGGCTAAGATAAGAGGATCTTTTGAGCCCAGATGTAAGCTAGAATGCCACAGTACCCTACCAAGGGCAACAGAGTAAGTCCCTGGGGAGAAGGAAGAAAGGGAGGGAGGGAAAGAGGGAGGGGGAGGGGTGGGGAGGGGAAGAAAGAAATAGTACAAAAATAAAACAGGAAAGAAGCAGAATATAAACTTTACTACTGATTAAAGCCAAGGTGGAGGAGGTTGCTTCGTGCAAAAGCCAAAAACACATGTGACTATCTAAATAGCAGAATGATGTCATCTTGGCAAACCAGGACATAGCTGGAGGGGGGCCTGGCCTCAGGAAGAATGTCAGCAGGCCCTTCTCCAGAGAGGAACATGGCAGTCAGCTGAGAGGGCCCACTAATTCAGCCAAAATTCACCAGTTAGGCAAGTCACTCCCCCGGAGAGAGAGAAAACTGGTCTGTTAAGTAGGAGTACAGTCTTTGAAAAAGGAGTTTCAGCACATCTGGGCTAAATCCAGATTGCAGCAGGTTAAACAGTGGATCAGAGAAGGCCAGAAAGCAAGTCAGGAAGATTGAAAGAGAGGAAGCAGGCAGTAGAGAATTTAAGTAAGGATTCTTCTAAGGGAAGAAACCAATAAAATGTCAAGAATGGAAAATGGAGGAGACCAAATAATTTACACTAAAACACAGCAATGAAAGCACCAGCACAAGAGACTGTGGACCCTTCTGACTGAGGCGTGAACTAAAAAGAGGAGAAAGAGAAGTTGAGTTCCTATCTGATCAATTCTGCAAAAAGGAGCTTAGATCCTAAGACTAAATCCAAAAACAAAAAATAAGCATGCAAACTGCCAAAGAGCTGGCTATGCTAAGGTCATTACAAAACTCCACAAAAGCAAGACCTACTTTTTTTTTCTTTGAGAAAGAGTCTCAAGTCTACCGCCCTGGGTAGAGTGCCCTGGCATCATAGCTTACAGCAACCTCAAACTCTAGGGCTACAGTGATCCTCTTGCTTCAGCCTCCCTAGTAGCCGGAAATATAGGCTAGGGCTACAACACCTTGCTATTTTTAGAGACAGGGTCTTGCTCTTGCTCAGACTGGTCTGGAACCCCCTAGTCCAGGCAGTCCACCAACCTGCCTCAGTCTCCCACAGTGCTAAGATTACAGGCGTGGGCCACCGCACCCCCCCAACAAGACCTCCTTATAAATTTTTCAGCAAACTATGAAACTTTTGAGAAATTATGTGATTTATTATTTATAATACATTGCTTGCTTGGATTAGTATCAATACATAAATTTAGTCTCCATATCATCAGACATCATACATCCTAATATTAGTTGATTCGCATGCTCCTTTGTCCCTAGGAACCCTGGGAATGAAATTTTTCCTAAGTTAACAGCGGTTTAAGCTTCCTTGGCCCTGTGTCATTTTTCTTTGCCATTCTGGCCACCATCCTACCATCTGCCCCCAAATCACAATGCAGTGTGGAGTCAAATCAAACAGACCTAAGAAAATGGTGGCAAGATTCATGCTCTAAAAGTCTAGCTCCATACTTCTAAGTAACAGAGACTAGAATTTCTGCACTGGAAATGTGTCTGTATTTCCACGGATCTCTTTTCGTGCTGTCAGTGGCCACAGAAGTCCTTCCTTGTACGACAAGGCAGCTCCTAATACACAGATTCCTTTGAGTGAGAAGAAGAGGGGAAAGCTCCCTATTTTTCAACAGTCCCCAAAGTTACGTCCATTATCAGGTTGTAAAGCTCTGGTTCACGCCACCCTGGACGGGCAGGTTCGACTCTGCAGAGCGCGCTGCAGCCCCGGGCGGCTTCGGGGCGCCGTGCAGGGGACCCCGCGAGGGTTGAGCGCCGACTGGCTCGGAAAGGGTCAGTCGGGAGAGGGCCCCGAGTTGCAATTGTCACGCAAACCAGCCTCGGGTGGAGGCCTGCCCGCCGCTGCCCGGCCGCCCCACTGTCCCGGGATAAAGCGACCGTCCTCGCCGCCCGCACTGGACGCCACCGAGAGGGGTCTCCTGACAGAGACCAGTGGGCAGCGATGAATCTTTCACTATGGGTAGAAATACGGTTTTATTTAAGAAAATAACCATACATAATTGGGCTTCTGTCACTTTAAATTTTAATGGCGAGAGTACTATGGAGGCTTCTGGAACTTTAAATTACGGCTTTCAGAAGCTTCACACTGAATCTTTCAATTATTCTCTGTAAGTACTTTCCCTAGGCATGTGCCACCCTGACATTGATATCACAATTCCGATCTGAATTCCAAACCGACTGCGCGGCTCTGAGCCCCGCTGGCGCGCGCCGCTCGCTCGTCTCGGAACATCTGACACGGGCGTCGCAGGCGCCGCCGCCCCGCCAGCTGTTTGCCAAATATTCAAATACCCTGGCGAGCCCGAGAGCCTCTCCGGTCGCCCGCGTCCAAGTCAGCCGCGACCCCCAGTTTCCCGGCGGCTCCCGCCCCGCGCCCCTCCCGCCGCGCTCACCGGTCCGCGCGGAACCGGGGCAGCTCCGGGCCGGGCCCTGAAGCGGATCCGGAGGAGCCAGAGCTGGGTGTGCAGCAGCAGGAGGGCGAGAGCGGAGAGACGCAGGCGTCACTGGAGCCCAGGATGGGACAGCTAAGAACCGGGACCAGCTTTCCGTGTACTATCATAACGTTGGGATAGCTTAACTTCCTTGTTATATATCCATTTTCTTTTATCACTTTAATATTTTTGTCTTGTCTTCATATTAAAACAAGTGGAAATGCACGTATCGAATTATTTATAGGTCTAGTTCTGGACGGTTCCTATTTTTTAAAGCTGTGTCCCCTACCTCAGTAAACAAAGTGACCCATTAGGACTGTAAATAACCGATCCAGCTGCACTACCAATCTACAGTGAAAGGCAATCCTTCTCCCACATTTTAAGAATCCTGAAACAACTGTCCTCCGCTGGATGACTTGGAACAGAGGCTGGGGACAGTACCCAGGGGTCTGGAAAGAGAAGGTACCAGCTGCCAAGATACAGCCCCTGCCCCAAAGGCTGGCCCAGTCTCCTGAAGCTGGACGTCAAAACCTGGGCCAGCTGGGCCAGGGGTGTCTTGATTCCTTCCGGAAAAGCTGGGTCTTTACTTGTCTGTTTCCTATGCTGTGTTTATACTTGGACAGCAGGGGCACAGCGGGAATGCTTTCAGGACACATTTAGGGGAAGCTGTTCTCCCAGGAGTCCTGAATGCCAGATGTCAAGGGGACCTGTGCTGCTGAGAATCCCCTGAGCGATCTGAGAGGCAACAAAATCATGTCTGCACAAACTCCTGCTGTCCTGATTTGGGGCCTTTCTTCAGCTACAGGCAAAGTCCAGTGGAAATTCATTCATCCTAAAAGTAATAATAAAAGAAGCAGCTAATATGAGTGTAAAAATTACCTGAGCACCAGAGGGACTGAGGGCATCCCAGTTCTGCTGGTGAAGTGTACATAGTATTCATTCCTTCCACTGAGAAAGCCTGAGGCCAGTAACTGGCTCCTGGGATCCAAGGTGGGAGAGGCAGGAGGCCCATGTGTGGCTGGCCATACAGAAGACATCAGGGGACGTCCTTATCCCTAGCACTATTTCCGGAAAACAGGTTCAAACATTGCTTTGCAGTGAGATCAGGATTACAGGTCTCAAATAGCTGCTCTTCTAAGGCACAGACTATGGATAGAGAATGTTTTTAAACCCATATTGATTTCTGAGTCAGATAATTACAAATCCTGTCTGACTTGAATATTTAAGGCTTATGGAGTGTTTCAAACACAAAACAGTTTACGTAAGTCATAGACCCAAATCTTCACTGTATTCCTATCATATGCCAGGAACCATCCTTTGCTGTATTTGAGAACCAGCTTTGTTTAAAGAATAATTTTCATACTACTGGATTTCTCTGCTGAATTTAAGGCTGTGCTTCACTCCCTTCAGCTCCCTTCAAGTTCCTCCACGTCTATAAAAAGTCTCTCCCTCTTTTAAAGGTCTACCTCTAAAACCACTCTGTCTCTTTGTACTAAGTGCTCTTCCTCAGCCCTATGTCACCCTAGATTCAGGAGCATCCAAACTTTTTTCTTTTCTGCCACACATTGAAAGAATAAGAGTCGTCTTGGGCCATACAGCAAATAACAAATACCAATGAAAGCTGATGAACAAAGAAAAGGTCTGTGGATCCTTTGGCGATATCCGACATCATGGATAAGCAAGGCAGTCCTCAAATAATCTGCATTGTTTTTTGTATTTTTTTTTTAAATGAATCAATAGCAGTGTCCAATCCTCCAGGGTTCACTCCTGCCTATACCCACAGTGGCTACAAGCAGGATCCTGGGGCCGCGGCTGCAGCTCAGGGCAATGGCAGGCCAGATTATGGGTCTCCACCCTTGTTTGGCCTTAGGGCTAGTAACTGGGTCCTGGGGCAACCCATCTGGTGTCTTGACTAAAGGTCAAAGTTGGATTCTCACCATGGCCTCAGTCTCCCTTGTCCCAAATGCTGGGCGTGGTAGCCCTTCTGCACACAGCTGCTTAGGAGTGTAGGCTTGCTGGGTGCAGGGCCCCAGAGGTTCTTAGAATTCCAAGCCAGGGCCAGACACATTGGGAATACAAGCAAAGTAGTCTGTCATTCACAAGAGACCCCAGGGGGTGGAGTAGGGTGTCTGTGAAGAACTTAAGGAACAGGCATGGCTGGCTGTAGTGCACCAGCAGGGCCAGGTTTCCTAGAAAGGTGAGCCCAAGGAACACAGATGTCCTGCCCTGGCCTAAGGCTCAATAAAACCTAAGCAGTGAGGAACCCCTACCCAGGTAGCAGCTCAGCACCAGATCTGGGAACAGGCATGATTGGTTTGGGATGATGGCAGGACCCAGGCTAGTCAGGGTGGGCCAGGCAGCTCCACAGTGGATAGCCAGGTGGGGCAAAAGCTCCAGCTTGGCTCCAACAAGTCCACCTTTGCAGTCCCCCATGGCTGGGGCTTCACCTAGACTAGGGCCTCTGGACACAGATCTCAGGCTCTTCAGTTCAGCCTTCACCCCCACTGTCTTCAGCCAGCATAGGGCTGGGGCCTTGAGAGGGGGAATGTACAGGGGCCAGGATGGAGCCAAAGAACAGCGAACAGCGAGCAACAGGTTGGACACCCCTGTGAGTGAGAAGAGGTGCAAGGCAATGGATGGAAACCCCAGGGGGACATTCTTGCCAACTTCACAGTTATTATCCTCCATTTGAGAGTTATCACATATATGAACCACTCACTATTTCTAGCTAGAGTAAGTTATGTCTCTTAAGAGTTTGGGGATTAACAAAAAAAAAAAAAAAAGGCTAAAAATCTCTGTACTAAATACTTCCTCTGTGATACCATCTACTTTGCATATGCTGATGAATTCCAGAAAAAATATTTTAAGTATAGGCCTATATAGCTAATACAACTCGGTTTTCAAATGACCATCTCAAACTCTACAAATGCGACATCAGGGTTTTTATATATTTTTCTCTTCCCCAAGCTACCTCAGCCATATGCATACTCCTTGCGCTCATTCATAGTTCCTGTTCCCAGCCCACATAGGCCAGACCTATCACCAGGTCCTTTCTCTTCTTCCTCAGAAACCATCTCAGATCTGCCACACACCACATCCCACCTGACCTCACGCCTCCCTCCTGGCAGCCTCTCCACTCCAAACTATCTTACCTGTGTTCCTGGTTCTTCCTGATTAAAGGAGGAAATTCTAGAATGCACCACTCATTATATACAAGATAATTTCTGATAGCACACAGGCCAACTTCTTAAATATTATATGTTTTAATAAGTTTAGAAAAATAGAATTACCATATCAAACTGGGGTGTCAAGTCAATGTTAACTTTAAAAATAAATTTCAGTTAAAAAATCAAACAATTTAAAGAAAAATTATTCAGATAGTGTGAGATGTTTTTTAAAAGATGAAAGAGGTGCATGAATTGAAGACCGGGAAGCTTGGTACTAGAAACATCTAACTTCCTTAACATGATGTTGGGAAAGCTGCCCATTCCCTCCACCTTTGGCCCCATCCTCCGTACTCTACACAAAACACCCAAACCTACTGCCTAAGATAACATTCTATTTCGCTCATGATTCCGTGAATGGGCTTGGTCATTCTGTCTAGGCTAGCAACCCAGACAAATCAAGGGTAATCTGAGCTAACAACTGATTTCCCCGAACTCTCTCAGCTGGCAACAAATGATCTAAGATGACAGACTCAAGTGTCTGGTTGAAGACTGGTCCTCAGCTCTCTGAGTGGCCCCTAACCCTCCAGCAGAGTGGCTCATCCTGGGCTCATTCACAGTGTGGCCATAGAATTCCAATCCACACACATTTTTCAAGGCTCTACCTGTTTCCCATTTGCCAATGTCCACTGGCCAAAGCAAGTTACATGATCAGCCCGGGGCAGTGATGGAGAAGAGACTCCATCTCTTAAAGGCAGGGTCTGCCATGTCATATTGCCAGGAAAGGAAAGGGCTGATGGCCATGTTGACAGTCAGCCTCTCTCACCCTCCAAACGTGCAGCCATATCCCCACACACGCCATTCCCATCACTTGAACTCTCAACTTCCTCCTGCCCTTCTGGAAAATTCTTAATTTTTTTTCCTTCAAGGGTGTAATCAAATATAGCATTCCCTAACCTCTTCCTTCAAGGAAGAATTAACTATTCCCTTATCTGTTCCCATGGTCCTTGGTTATATTATTTGGCGAATCATATTGTAGTTATTTATGTCTTAGAAAGTCCCTCTTCCTAGGTAGACTGTCTTTATGCCACTAGCATCTGGCACAGTGGTACCTGGCAAAGAACAAGCAGGCAATAAATGGTCACTAAATTGCATTTAGTATTTAAAACAAAGATTAAAGTCTCCCTGAAATAGCCTATATTAAGAAGACTTAAGGTGCAACTCTACAAAACTGGCTTTAGGAGTTAGCAGGACTAATTAGATCCACCTCATCTAACTTAAGGACACCAGCAGGGCAATGCTCCTAGCCAAAAGCAATCTTCCCCCGGACTGACACCAAGCCTGAACTTCCAGCATAGATTGTTCAAGGTCTGAAATGTTTTGTTGTAGTCCAAAGAGCATAGGCTATGGGGTCAGAAACACTGGGATTCAAAACCTAGCATCTGTGTGATTCTGACAATTTATGCAATACATTTCTCCACACCACTCATCCATACAGTTAACTGTGTCACCATAACCTGCAGCAAGCACCCAGCACCGTGCCAGCCAGGCACCCAACATACATCAAATCCCACAGTCACCTGTTAGAGAGCACATGCCCTTCAGAGGGGGTAACCTCAACCCTTTTTTATTTCCCTCTGAGGAGACTGGGAGAAGGTAAAGGGTACTAGATAAACAATTTCACAGTTTTACTGAGAACCAGGCTTATGGCTAGGAATTAAACAATTATAGCAGTTTTCCGATACCCAACCAAGGAGTAAAAGTTCCCCAGGGTCCTGGGGTATACAATGATTATTGCTGGTGATACAGGATTTAGGACTCTGCATAATTTTGCTGGGTGTCAACATGACGTCAACATTTATATGCATACTTAAGCAAAACTACTGGGTAAGAAGGAGCTGAGTGAAAATGTTACTCTAATCATTTAAATGTATATTCCTTCATCCTTGTCCCTCCTACATTTCAAAGGGATAGTGTGGTAATCAAGTCTTTTCTCCCTATCTAAGGATACTATTTTTTAAGTAAGAAAAATTAAAAGGACACTAGAAACACACAGTTCTAATCTTCAAATTTTATCACTTATGAAAGAAATGTTACCACTGAAATCAAAATAAAGTGAGTTTTAGACATACTGACATCCTGTTTCAAAGTAAAGCCAAGTTTTAGTAAAATATGTGAATGTCTAAAATTCACGTAGGAACTTGTCTCCTCTAAGTCTCAGCAATGGTCCCTCTTGTGACGACTCTCACATCTCACAGGCAGCCCTGAAACACTTCTGCACTTCGTGTACACGACACCTGTCTATATTCGTTAATATCTAGCCCTATAAATCAATCTCCATGGTTTCCTGTGATCTTCCATCCCACTACACTGCAAGCTTCCTAGTACCCAAGATTCTGCTTCTTGTATTTTCCCAGTCTACCTCTCCCCACCCCCAAGGTTTGTGTTTAATAAATGTTCACCCATGGCTGACAGGGAAGTTTTAAATATTAAATAGCACTTGCCAACAGTAGATTCCTTGGTCCGTTTAAGTTCAGAGCAAGACCTTTAGAGACCCTGAAGATGGAAACGATTGCAGTGTCCCCACATGTAAATCAAAATAAAAGCAACACTGAGCCATAAAGGACACAATTCACATTTACATTCAAATTAAAATAGCTGTGGTTGGCAAAATTCTAGGTAAGCTCATCAAAAGCTGAACTTTTCTTGGTTCTTTCCCCTACCCACTATGAGAATGCAAAGGGGCATGTAATATGAGATGGGGGGTGGGGGGTTAATGTGTCTCCAGCATCCAGCACTTGGTCTTCTGCAGGCTATTCCAGTTATGGGTCTACTTCTTAAAACTACATCAAAATACTAATTATGGATGTGCTTGCCTAAATAATCACCTAAATCCATATTCATTTGCTATTCTCTTGAAAATGTCTGAATTCTATTTCAGCTTAACATAATATGAATAGTATCAATGTAATATGTTGTTTCACCTGTTGTGACAACTGTATTGTGGCTGTAAAGGGAGGTAAACAATTGTCAAGCAAGTAACTAGCAAAGAAATACATTTCTTTGCTATTTCATTAGACACCAATATCTGATAAAAGCAATAAGCACCAAATCCTATTTGGATAAACCTTTCATGAATAATGTTCACAGCAGTCACAAAGTCCAAAATGTACATGCTAACTGCAGAGCCAAATTAAAACCATCATTGTTGCAATTAAAATGAAAATTTTTCACTTATGCGATTTTCATATTCTTAAAAAGATATATTGGTTAATATTCCTATTAAACTAGAATAATTTATATTTACATATAGTTGTTTGGGCTGATCTATTTCCACTTTTCTATTTTAAAATCTGAGTTTATTCCATAACAGTTGAATACTTTATTTATTTTGATGTTCCCAGGTAGACCTCTAGACAGATATAGAAGATGTCTGGATCTCTAGAAAAAACGGCGTTAAAGAAACCCGAAGAGTCTCGTGATCACAGAGAAGTGCAGAGCATCTGATTATACACAACAGTGAAAGCCTCAGACTCTCTACCGACCCTGAAGTGGGGCAAGAATGCAAATCTAGTAATGGAATAATAATTTAGTAGCTTTTCTTGTGATCAGATCTGATCAGTCCTAAGATGTGTCAAATTTAAAAAAAAAAAAAAAAAAAAGAAAGAAAAGAAAAGAAAGAGATTTCCCTTGGTGGCCGTGGTCCAGGGTGGAGGGTGTATTATGTCCATTAAATAGGAAGCCAAGGATTACATGCACAAATAATGCTATGGCTTTGCAGAATGACTGATGATCTTTGCAAAAGCCCAGACTGGTTTCATCTTTCTCGAGATTTTATCACCAATTTGTTCTTAGTCATGTGCAGTCACTAAGGCCAGCAGAGGTAACAAGTGTTTGATGTATGATACCTGAGCCACTTTTGTCAGAGTCACATTTATTTTAGACTGTGCTCATTCTTCGTATTCTCATATGTATATGTTCCTCAACGTTACTTTTTTCTTGTTTCCAGTGATCGGTCAAAGTGATATGGCAATTATAATAATACTATCCTCTAAAGCTCTACAAAAATAATACATATCTGCTTCCTTGCAAGGAACGACTTTCCACTGCAGATTAAATAAATGACTGCAAAGTAAGCATCCTCATGTTAGGACTTATTCTTTGTTCCTTGTCATATTTGCACAGCTCACAATACATCCCTTACCTTTTAGCATATATTATCAATTTCAATTCAATTCATCCTTTACAATCTGCAGCGAGCCACAGAAGTTCTCTTCAGTTGAAAGGAAATTTCAAGGGAGGAGGGATGTGGAAAAACACATTTAATTTATCCCTTTGAAAAGGGACCGTTCTAAATGGTTTCTGAGCACTTTCGCATCTTCTTATACACAGCAAATCAGCTCAGATATCTTAATCAGGGGCTATAAACATATCCTTATCAGTAACATATTCATGAAAGACAGTATGTGTATGAGCTGTAAAATGTTTGGCAGAGACCCAGGAATACAGTAAAGAATTGATGGAATAGCTTTGTGTTTCAACCCTATTCATTCTGGGAATTTTCTATCATCTCTGTTTGTTCCATTTGGAAGGATAATAGACAAACCAACAAAATGTCACATTTGTGCAACTTGATTTCATCTATATATAGTTACACATATTGTACAATGATCCGGGGATGGGAGCACATCTATACACAGTGAGGAATGTAAGCACATATATACATTCCGTGTCTCTCTCTTTTTTAAATTTTCCTATCTGTGATATTATCTCATACAAACTTCAGTGCTGTTTTGACAATCTAAGCCAGGGGTGGGGAAGGTTGCAGGTCCCACACCCCTGATCCGAGCAGTGTCTCAACGCTGTTTTACCAAATCGAAAGTAGTTCTCGAAAATTAATTTCTGCAGTCTATGGTCTTCTCAAAATGGGCGAGTCCCCCTGGAACTCGGGAGCCCAACAGCAGGCCATGTGCGGGAGGGAGCGAGACAATTCATTAGCCGGCTCCTCGGCAACTCAGAGTGGCGGGGGATGTCAGCCCCTGCTCGGTGCTTCAATACTAATGAGAGTCATTGCATATTCATAACCCCAAATACAGTCAGCTTCTTGTAAAAAACTTTTGTCACCCAGGCTTCATGGCAAGAGCAAAGCACTGCACCCTTCATGCCGTGGCACTTCCGCCAAGTGCGGGTGAGAGAAGATTGATTGTTTTGCAGCCCCGCCTGACGAGGACTAAAAGATGCTGCCCCAAGCGTCCCCAAACTGCTCAGTTTGATTGCAGAGCTCCAAGCAATCAAAGAAACGAGAAAGAGGCACTAGTGGTGGATGTGTATGTCGATAAACATGTAGACGCACATGTGCGGCCATTTCATTAAAAATGGATCAATTAATACCAAACAAGGAATTTGACTTCCTGACTGTTCAGAGTAACTATCTGTTAGAGATGTAAAACTCTCACATCAGTTCTTCCCATGCTGAAAGAAGAGTGGTGTGCCCCAGTAAACCTGTCCCCACACTGCAGACACACCACTGCATATCTTAATAGAAACAGGTTTCTGAAACTGCCTGAAGTTTCCCATCATTATCCGTACCAAAGCTCCGTGAACCGAGCCTGTCAGCCCTGCCAAATCGACAGCTACCTTGGAGCCGAGGCCTCGGGAACTTCTTGTGTGTCGTCGATGTCTCCCTGGCTTCACCAGTGCTGTTGTCATCCTGAGTGTCCAGAGTGAGCCCTTCAGAGTGCTTGCCAGGAAATCTGAAGGGGCCAGCACTAGTCCACTTGACCCCCCAAATGCCTGTCTGTTTGGGGTAGCTACCAGCATCCCCTGGAGTCAGAGAAGGGAAATGTGTGTTTCAGCACCCACTTTGAAAAAGCCTTGAGCATTTTTTCCCTGGTAATGATGTCTTCAGCTGGAATGCCAGCACAGTTACACATTTTTCTGACAGGCGTACAGGCTATAAACTACCCATAAAAATTAAATAAAATGGGACAGTGCAAGAAAACTTTCTAAATTTGATCACACTTGAGTCGTTAAAAGTTATTTCCAGATGCATAATGTGTATAAATATCTGCATAGCTAAAGACAAGTGAGGACTACTGAGACGGTGGGGATGGATGAGGAGGTGTTGTGGGGGAAGGGCCTCACCAAACTGTTTTATATCTTAGTCACAGACACACAGCTTTGAAATAGAAGGATTTGTGTTTATGATTGATTGAGGTAAATGATTATCCACAGATATTTTAAGTGTTGAGACATTAAATTGTCAGCTCTATCAGTTTGATTGCGGTAAAACATGAAAACATTGACTTTTGTCTAGTTAGAGAAATTTATTTTTCCCAGAATGACAATCCTTTAAGTAGACGCCAGGCAGCTTGCCAGATTTCTATGTCATACACTGAAGTTTGCAAATGCAACCCATATTTTCAAGTATTTTTCAAGGTGTAGTGAATGGTGCACAGGTCTTTTGCAAATAGTCTCATAATAAACAGAATCCTGCAGTGTGCTTCCTTCTGTAACTGTGAGAAAGGTATTTATTTACCCCTTTTGAAGAAGGAAAAACATTGTAGCTTTGTTCCTGGAGTATATGTTAGGAGTGTTCTTAACTTATTTTTAAAAATCTCTCAAAAATAAAATAACCCTCTTTAGACCACCATGCTGTGAACAAGTTTGATTAATATGTTTTATAAGCCTGAAATAAATGCTCATCATAACTGTCAGTAAGCTGACAGCTTTCAAAGTCTTTGTTCCCAGAATGAGTAATTTGTCTGATCTTCTTTAAAATACCATATTCCAGTCTAAAAGGAAACTGTTAAAATCAAGTAAATTCTACTAAAATGTGACTGCCGGAAAGTCAGCCCTGTGCTCTGGGTCCCTGCATGCACTGTCTGCGAGCACACAGCTTGACAAATAAAGACGCCACTTCCTATGTGTTACTGCCGTTTATCAGAACACCTGTGCAGTGTCTAAAACCTACCCCATTATAAGGATCAAAGATGTCACGTGTTGTATATAGTCAATCCTTTTAATAAAATCTGTGACCAGGAAGTCATCACCAGGCCTGATGATTTCAATGAAAACACCAGTCAAAAGACAGCTGTGGTCATTAATTCCACCGAAACACCAACTTCTCTGTATTTGGTGCACATTTTCCAAGGTTTTCTCATGATCATTAAGATAAGAGATGTTCCAAAGAGCAGAAGACATCAGTGAGCCCTGCATGCCTGAGTCCTGCCCACGGCACTAGGTGATCCCTGGAGTTACGGGAGCCCCCAGAGGGCACCTCAGCCACTGGGCAGGGCCTACCCTCTGAGATACCTTCTTTCTGACCTCAGCCAATCACCTGCATCCTAGAGCAGAGCTAACTGTTAATATTACAAGTGTTCCTGACATTGTCCATTCCCCGTGCTGCCCCTGATGCTATGTTGCTGGTCCATGGCAGAACTCTGCAAAGCCCCCACCAGCACTGGTACAGCTCCAGCTCCTTGTGTCTCCATGGGTTCCTCAGGAATTTGGTACCACACACTTTCATGCCATGCCCAGGAAGGAAACATTACAGATTGTTCCTCCATCTTTTTTTATATAATTTATATATTTCCTTATCTCTAAGAAAGGCTAATTTTTGTCACAATAATGTGTTTTACTGTTATGTCACCTTTGTTTGTAAGAAGTAATTTTTCATTTTAGTATTTCTCAAATTTCCAAGAAACCACAGGTTCCCTGTACCTCGTCACTGGCACTGCTGCCTTTCTGCCCATTTTGGTACATGCACCACTGAACTTGTACTGAGGTCCGTTTCCATGATGGGACCATTCCTTATAATTTCTGATACACTGTGCCAGTTTTGAAAACAATGTCCTTTCATATCTTATTTAGTGATTTCTCTACCTTTGTTATATCTCATTTCCCACAAGGTGTTAGTATTTACCATACAAGTTAGGTCAAAAAAAGATAACTTATAATCTTTCCTCTTCGTTGCTTTTTTCCCTTTAAGGAGACATAAATTCCCTTAAAGTCAACCTAAAACAACCTCTAAGCTATTCACATGCTTATAATATTTCATAATTTCAGTAGTTACCAACTGTTTTCAGGACCTTTAAATTCTATTCTTCTTGAAGTACTATAATAACTAGGGATCCTGTTCTAGGGTCCTAGGAAACAAAGGGCCATGGCGTCTGGCTCAGATGAGGTTCCTCTCTTTTTGATATCATGGGTGCTATCTGCCTACAGTTATGCATTATATGATGTCAGGAATAGGTTCTAAGAAATGCCCTGTCAGGCAGCTTGTTGCCATGTGAACACCAAACTGGGCCTTCACACAGACCAAGGCGGTGCAGCTGACCACACCTAGGCTGTACAGTGCCATCTGATGATCAAGGCCTCTAACCCTCACAGCCCATTACTGTGCTGAATACTGGACACAACTGTAACACAAAGGTTAGCATGCGTGTATCTGTGAATGTGCATATCAACACAGAAAAGACACAGTAAAAACACAGTACTACAGTCTGTGGGACCACCGCCACGTATGTGATTTGCTATTGACCCAGACATCGGCAGGTGACACCTGTTGTGCCTCGGGGGCTCTGACTCCGTGCAGCTGTTAAAGCAGCCTGAAGTATGATGTCTTTATTTTGTAGTTTTCACTGATTTCTTGTCTTTTCTGAATCATTTTTCATCTGTCCTCTAACTTTTAAAGGTCACTATGGCCTTGTCATTTTAGTGACAGCAGCCAATCTTACTATGATTATACACTTAAAAAATTATGCTGATCAGAATTTCCACACTTCACTCCTTTCTATGCTTCATTTCAGTCAAACATATTTACTAAAGTGAAAGTAAAATTTATCGCTGATACTTAAATTTTTTACTAATTCCCTATTGGCAGCCCAGGTTAAAAAACATAACCTAAGAGTCACATCACAATTCCCTGAGCCCTTGGGTCAAATACAGACTTTGCTTTAGTGCCTAATTTTTTTCCATATGTTCTTTTTTCAAGTGTCTGTCAATATTTACCAACAATATCTGCACATTAGCAATATTTAAAAAGACAAGCAGCCGGGCACGGTGGCTTGCGCTTGTAGCCCAGCGCTCTGGGAGACGGAGGCGGGTAGGAGCCTGTGAACAGCGTGTAGAATTTTAGGTTCACTTTAAGGGAATTCTTCTTTCCAGCTCTGGAGTTTCAGACCAGCCTGAGCAAGAGCGAGACCCTGTCTCTACTAAAAATAGGAAAAATTAGCCCGGCGTGGTGGCACATGCCTGTAGTCCCAGCTGCTCTGAGTGGCTGAGGGACAAGCAGGCTTGAGCCCAGGAGTTGGAGGCTGCTTGTGGCAACAGAAATGATACTTTGTCTCAAAACCACAACAACAAAAATGACAAGTAGTCTCTTCTTACAGCTAATGAAATGCTGGCTGTCTCCTTTCTTATGTAAATCACTGTTATGTGTTTTTGATTATTTGGTTGCTCCCTTTTCACTGCTGGAAGGAATGATCGGTTTAGAGCAGGATTCTCTATCGTATTCAGAGGTACCTCAAGTTCCCTCTGGGAAGAAAACAGGTGAAGGAGGAGACCAAACAGGAATCCCAGGTCCAATGCACCCAGAACACCATCAGTCTTTGTTTTCAACTTTTTATTCTGAAATACTTTTAAACTCACAGACAAGTTCTGAGTATAGTATAAAGAATTCCTACGCGTGTGGGACCAAGACTGTTAACATTTTGCCACAATGGCTCTGTCCTTCTTTCTACCCTTCCCTCTCTCTTCTCTTCTTTCTCTTTCCTACAGGACTCTTTCTCAGAATTGTTTGGGAATAAGTTGCAGGTGCCACGTCAGTCACCTCTAAACACCTCAGTGTGCGTTTCCCAAGAACAAAGACATCCACTGACATCATCAGAGTCCGATGATGGAAACCGGGAAATTTAACACTGACATAATGCTACTATCTAATCAAAGAGAGAGAGCTTATTTAGATTTTACCAGTTGTCCCAAAAACCTGCTTTATAGCGATTTTTGTTTGTCTGGTCCAGAACCAGCCTTTCCTTGTCTTTGACAGCACTGACCTTTGTACAAAGTGTATGCAATTTCCAGTATCACAGTCCCTGTCTAATATTTCTGCCTAATGAGATTTCGGTGTTTTTGACCATAGTGCTTTATAAACTACACCGTGTTCTTCTCAGGGCATCGCATCAGGGAGCACATAATACTTGCTAGTCCAATTACTGGCAATGTTACATGAGTAGTGAAGGTGGTATTACTCCACTGTAAAGTTCTTTGTAATTCAAAACTATTTTATCCTCTGTAATTAAACTGTAAGTTAGGGGGAGATACTTAAGACTGTGATTATCTTGGGTCCTCATCAGATTCTCACCCACTGGTCAGCATTCACTGATGATCTGCGTCTGATGGTTATGATGGTCACAAGATAGTAATTTTCTAACAATATAATTCTGTCTACATTTATTAGTTGGAATCCCATGCCCTTATTTGTTTAAGTGTGAACCCATCAATTTTTTTAATGGATTAAAATCTATTATTCTCATTATTTTGAAACTAAAACAATCCCAGATCTGGCCAGTGGGAGTTCCTGTAACCTGACTACCCAGGGTTTCTGACACATCACATCATAATTGGACCTGTAATGTTACTTAGGTTTTATATTTTGGATTTATTTTCAAGTGATGCTTTATAAAGTTTGAAACCCATTGTTCTACTATAATATTTTCCCCCAATATGCCTCATGTCACAAGTCAAGTTTGCCAAATGGTACCTAGAAAATGGGAAGAGAAAGCAATAACTGACAGTAACCCTGCGTGTCTGTGGCCATGGCGGCCGCCGTGCCACCCCTAATCTACCAGGGATGCTCCTGGATTAGGGGCTCATAGCCACCAACCTCCACCGATCCTTCCTCTCACCCATTCCGTTTAAGTCTTAGCTCAAACACCCTCTTCTCAGGGGGGCTTCTCTATTATAGCAGAACAATGATTTTCACAGTTCTTAAGCCATTGTTTGAAAACTCCTCATGTTAATCTCTTCATTCCCAAAGTTTCACTCCAAAGCAAGATATTAGATGACAATGGGTTTCACCCAGGAATGTTTAAGTCAGAAACATGACATCAGCCCTACTAGATTTCTTACAGGAGCGACTGACCTCCTCCCTCCAGGGCATCCGGTGTGCACACAGTTCTTCTGAGTCATGGGGGCGGAGTAGATGCCACCAGCCCTGATGCTTCTGGCTTCTTTATATTATACCACTATTACCAGCAGCACGGCCACTTTGGTACCACTTCATTATAAAATTAATCTAATGTTTAACGCTGTTTGTCTCAAGAAATAAGGCATGAAATAAAGGCATCAATAAACAAGGATTAAGTAGAACTGCTTTTCTTTTCCTACGAAACACTCTCTAAAAGAAAATATTTTTAAATAATAACAGTCACCATTTGCTTGTCCCAAGTAAATCTTTTAAAAAACAAACAAAACCTTCAACAAATAATCCCAGATAATAGTCAATATCAAAGGGACAGCCGCAGGATTTCCAGGCAACAGAGTGCTTCCACTCAGGCTCCAGCACAGAAACTCACTTTCCCTGAGGACGTCCCTGAGGACGTCCCCACAACATAAAGTTCATTGCCACCGCAGGCCATCCAGGGGCTTAGAGAAGCCCTCACTGAAATGGACAGCAAGCCCCAAGACTTACTGGATTTGCCCAAAGCAAACTCAGTAGCTATGACCATGTACCATAAGTTTCTCCATGCTTCACACTGTCGCAGGAAGGATCTGACTGGTCATTTCTTTGACCTGCAGGATAAAGCCTAAACTTTTTAGGATGACAAAATATTTCAAGGTCTACCTCTCTCTCTCTCTGTCATTCTCTCTCTCTCTCTTTTTCTCACACACACACACACATGCACTTACACTGTGAAGATTAATTTTATGTATCAACTTGGCTGGGGTGCCCAGAAATTTGATTAAACATTGTTTGTGGGTGTGTCTGTGAGCATGTTTCTGGATGAGGCTAACATTCGATCAGCAGACAGAGTAAAGTGGATTGGTCAGAACTTGTATAAATTGTTTCTTGAAATCCACTTGTGATTATTTCTCCTGAGGCGGGGAGGAAGGAAGAGAAGAAATGAGAGATTAGCTCCACGTCGATCATAAAAGTCTTGGGAGCAAAGGATAAGTTAGGTGCTATACGGCCTTCTCAGATACCTGGTCCTTCATGGAACAGCCATAGTTTTTTTCTTCCTTACATATATGAAGCATGAATTACCTCGACTATAATTATTTATTACGTAAATGCATATCAAAGCATCATATCATACAATTTAAATATATACAATTTTTATTTGTCAAATATACCTCAATAAAGCAAGGAAAAGCTATTTGAGCCCAAATAAACTCAATGACTTCCTCTGTTAGAAAAGGTAACCAATCTGGGAGGCTGAGGCAGGTAGATTGTCCTGAGCTCACAGTTTGGAGACCAGCCTGTGCAAGAATGAGACCCTTGTCTCTAAAAATATCCTGATGATGGAAATGTTCAGGCCTTCCTGACTAGATTTTTGAATGGGTGATTAATGTCAAATCTTTTCCTTGTGGTTCAGAGCACCCAGTGAAGAGCCTTATTCTCTTTTAACATATCTGATGTTAAACATGGTCAACTCAGTTGGATCATGTAGATGGGCTGATGAAAATTTAGAGGAGTTTCCACCCTCATCTCTGAGCCAGGATGTCTCCTCAGCCTGGCACAGGCCTTGCTGGCACTTTGTCTGGGTAAGCTCCTTGTCTTCATTATTCAGTCTAGATGTTATCTCCTCCAGGAAGCCTCCTCTGACTCCCAAAGTGGAATTACATGCCTTTCCCATGTGTTCCTGTAGCATGTAATACTTACTCATGTTTTAGCATTTAATACACAGTAAAATTATGTGTTTGCTTACCTTCCAACCAAATAGTAACACTCTTGAAAACATGTGTCCAACTCATTATTGGAGACCCAATGGTAACTTGCTAAGCACACAGTAAATAACCACTAAATATTCATTATAAAAAATAATCAGATCAGTCCTTGGAAAATGAGAAAGGCAATTATAACCTACAAAAAAAAAAAAAAGAGGAGGAGGAAAGCTTTAAGTAATGGAGATTTTCTTAACTCTATCACATTCTCTCTCTCGCACACACACACATCGTGAGGACTGATTTTATGTATGAAATTGACTGGACCATGGGGTGTCCAGATATTTGATTAAACATTATTTGTGGGTGTGTCTGTGAACATGTTTCTGGATGAGATTAACGTTTGAATCAGTAGACTGAGTAAAGCAGATTGGTCTCCCCAATGTGGATGAGTCTCATTCAACCCATTGAAGGTCTTAGTAGAATAAAAGACTGAGTAAGAAGGAATTATTTCTCTCTGCCTATCTTCATGCTAGAACATTGGCTCTCTCATGCCTTTGGACCCCACTCAGATGGAATTTACACCATTGGCTCTCCTGGTCCTCAGGCCTTCAGGCTCAGACTAGAACTATACCAACAGCTCCCCTGTGTTCAGATGTCTCAGATTCCACAATCACATGAGCCATTCTTCATAATAAATCTCTCACTCAGTCTCTCTCAGAGTATGTGTACATGTGTGTGTGTCTATCCTATTGGCTCTGTTTCTCTGATCTATAAAATACTGACATTCCATACCACTGCCATTTTCTCTAATTTCAACAGCCCTCCCACTCCCAAGTTTGCATTTTCAGGGCTAAAAGAAGCTTTCATAGGGAAAAAGAAAATGTATTTTTTCCCCCAAGACTTGTCCGTGTAAGGCAGAGGTGAATGCAATCTCTACACAAATCAAGTTTTTTCCAGGCCAGGAGCACTATGATGGGAAAGACAGGATGACAACTGAACTGGACAACTTCTTCATTTGCTTTTCAGAATCATCTGGAGAATCATCTTTCTCCAGTCTACTCTCCATAGACTTGCGGTGTTTCAGGCCTCTGGTTCTCAATGTTGGGAAGAGAAGCTTAGAATTTTGGTAAACTTTCTTCTAAGACCTTACCCAAAGGAACCAACATAGCCCCTCAAAAAAGCCAAAGAAGAGAGACCTTTAAGGAAACAGGTGCATGATGGCAAGCGTCAAAAATGCCCATCATCCAAGCAGTGCAAACAGCTGAGAGAAACTCTAGTGACCAGAGAGTCACTCATTGGTCACCCCCAACTTGAATTGTGAGTTTTCTTTAGCCACTATCTGATCAGAAACATCAGCTATGCAATGATTTCAGTAAGATCATCACTGTGGCTCAATTTTACATTTTAAAACTTGTTTCTTTTAGAGTATAGAAAGCAAAGTTCTTAAACTCATAGAGCATTTTCCTTCAGAATAAGAACATTATCACCTTTGGAGTTAAATCTGCATTCTAGTAATGCCTCTGCAATTTATTATGTGACTTTGGGGTAATAACTTAAAGCCTCAAGATAATTTCTGAAGGAAAAAAAGGCCTCAGGAGCCTCAAATTCCTCTTTGTTGTGAGAATTAAACAACAAAGCAATGTGGCTATAACATTACGTGGTATGCTATAGATGCTCAACAAAAGCAACTGCAATTTTTGTAAGATTCTTTACAACAGGTGTTGGCAAATTATAATCTGGCCATCAACTGTTTATGCACATAAAGTTTTACTGGAACACAGCCACGCTTGCTGCGCGCTGCAGAGAAAAAGCTGGATAGCAGAGAGAGTAACAGCAGAGTAACAGAGACCACGTCACCTACAAAACCTAAAATATTTACTATCTGGCCCTTTGTACGAAAAAGTCTTTGGGCACCTACTTTTAATTCAAATCTCACTAAACTTCTAAAATAATATGATTTCATTTTGAACCATTAATAAATGCAATAAGTATTCCAGCTTTTCTGTGGGTAGGGTCCAAAATCATCTGACAAGATAGCACAAAATGGTCTTAATAGTGTGAAAAATTGAGAGGCATTTTAATAGTCTTTAAGATACTCAAAATTTTATCCTGACATGTACACAAAGACAGTGGCTGGTCTCATGGCTCTTTCTCCTTATCTAGCTCAACTGTAACTGTGTATAGCAGGAAAAAATCTGATATGGACAGTGACGCAAAACAATATGCAAAACCCAGCTCTCTGTAACTACTTCTCAGCTTTAAGTATAGTATTTGCATAGCTCTACTGTGGGCTTAATGAAAAAAGACAAGAGGGCGGAAAGTCAGATTGTCCAAATAAGCAGAACCAATAGGGTATATATGTGTGTGGTGTGTGTATATGTATATGTATACACACACAGAGGGTGACAAAAAAGGTATACACATTTTAAGAAAGAAAGCAAACATGCACTAAATTTGTAATATTCAAGTCACGCTTGACATCTGCAATTATAAGAGATGCTCAAAGTAACTTGTCTTCATCTTTTGTTATTTGTTTATATTGCGTATTTTACAATCTCAACATAGTTTTCTCCTTTCTTAAAATGTGCATACATTATTAGCACCCTCTGTATATATAACTTATTATAAAGGATTGGCTCACATGCCATGGAGGCTGACAAGTCCCCAGATCTGTCAGCCAGCTGGACACCTGGGAGAGTCAGTGATACAATTCCAGTTCAAGCGCAAAGACCTATAAAACAGGACAGCCAATGGCGTAAGCTCCAGTCCCAAAGCTAGCAGACCTGAGACTCAAGAAAAACTGATGTTTCAGTTTGAGTCCCAACACAGGGAAAGATAAAATGTTCCAGCTCAAACAGTCAGGCAAAGGAGTTCTCTCTTCCTCAGCCTTTTTGTTCTATTCAGGTCTTCAGTTGATAGGCTGAAGCTCACCCACAGTAAGGAGGGCAACTTGCTTAACTCAGTCTACCAATTCAAATGTTAATCAAATCCAGAAGTTCAATCACAGAGATACCCAGAATCAAGTCTGACCAAATGTCTGGGAAACCTGTGGCACGATCAAATGGACACAGCAGATGAACAGATGCAAATCAAACATTGTATCAAGTGGAAAATTTGGGATTCTCACATGAACAAGTAATATTCCATAAGGATTTTGTATGCTACCACAGAGATGAATATTTTAATTGTTTTATTATATAAGATATCTAAGAGAAAAATTCTATACACCAAATATCTAGAATTCAATATTAGAATTAGTATCTCCTGAAGTTACAAATATGTAAATAAGTATATACATATGACAGAGGATAAAATTTATCCAGAGCTTCTTGGAAAGAATGGGTCATATGCTAGATCACATCCTTTTCTTGAAAGCATCATCAAGGAAACAACATCAGAAACTTCTACTAGTACAAGTAGAGTATATATGTGCCAATGTATTCTTTTTTCCAAACACTCCAAACATTTCTTACAACTGCAAAGTCGCCATACGCAGGGGAATGGGAAATTGTACCTGCATGTACATTTATTTACAAAATGCTCATTGAAAATTTTTACAAAATATTCACAAAATATTCTCTATCTATTGGCCACCTCTTTGTAAAAGTTTGTAGATACAGTGTAGATTGTCTTACTTTATTCCTTCTCTACCCAAAATACTCAGTAGGAAAACCTGTTTTAATCTTGCAAACTATCAGACCATTTTCTAACTATATGCTATATGTTATCAATAGGTGTTGTTCACCTTCTATTGATAACATTTTTTGCTAAACCTAATATTTCTAAACCCAGTATTTCTTCACCTTTGAACAGTTTAGAGATAACAACAAGGTACTATGATTATAGAAATTAATCATCTATAGACAATATACTATAAATCTTGCTTTAAAAATTCTCTTGTAAACCTCACACTTTATAAAAGGCAACAGCAAGTGTTTTTACAGAATTACAGTGCTTTCTGCTGTATTGCTTCGAATCTGGCAGAATAAACAACAGTTAGGACATTGTATTTCCAGAGGCCTGCTGACATCACTGATGTCTGTTTTGTTAAAATAAAGAAATATTAGAGCTGTGTACAAAGACCAAGTATCAAACACCAAAGGAGAAAAATAACTTTGTAAAAAACCCTTGCCTTATCTCTGTTTGTTACCAAAAAGGAATTAAAGACAAAATATCATGTTTATATTTCTTGGAAATTAGTGTCTCAACTTGGAATTTCAGTAGACAGCTCTCACAGACTATTAGGAAAGGGCTGTGAGCAGACGCCAGTCCCTTCGGTGAACTTGAACTTGCTCTGTGGCATTGGAGATTTGTCAAGCACCTTCTAAACATACAGACACTCATTTTCTAAGTCTTTCCTGGCATTTTAAGTTAGGAATAGATGACTTCTTCAGGAGTATCATAACATCTTTTTAACATCTGAATTTAGCAAAACTCACAACACATTTGGTCAAAGTTCATTTTATTTCTCAAATTTTATACACAGGCATATTTCAAAAGCAACTTATTTCCTTTGTTTCTAATTCACTTTCACATTTCTTATCAAATGTTTATTTTGCAGAGTTTTTGCCCAACATGCCCATGGGGAATAGTTTTACGCTTTCAAATGCTCTTATTTTAAAGAAAGAAAGTTACTCTAGAAACTTTTACCTTAAAATTACGGATTTGGTTCCAATAGAGTCTACATTAGGTAAAATACTTTCATATTCTCAATTAGCTGGTCTTTAACATTTCTTATAAGTCTATAGTAACAGATATAGTTACAATGTAACTAAATACTCTATATCACCATCATCTAGGCTGTATCTCCAACACGGTTCTGTGGAGCACCAGTGTCTGTAGGGAGGTTAAGAGGTGTTCATGAACAGAAAGTGGTCAGGAGCAGCAGTCCAGAAAGTACAAAAAATGCTGGGTGAAAATCCAACCGGTTCCTTCCCTGTGAGATCTCTCAATGAATACTCGAGAGAGAACTATAGGATGCAGTATCTCTCAAACTTATTCAACAACGAAACTCTTTTAACAAATCTCAACTTGCAGGGCGTTAATATTCTATAAGAAACAATTAAAAAATCCAATTGTTAAAAAAGCTATTGTATTTATTATTATCCGCCTGTTGCTGTCAATGCAATAATCTAGCAAACATTTTCAGGAAGATAGAGTCTGGGTATTTTTAGAATACTTCTAGTTAAGGAAAAATTACTAATAACTCCACTTTAACAAGATAGGAAGAAGTGGGAAATCTGAGTTTTAATTAGTATAACAATGGCCTAACAACCATACTGAAAGGATTACGTCTAATTCACAAGGGATTTTAGAAAAATGTTTTTTAAAAAACTGACAGCTACTGTAATGTCATAACATGATTATGACATTAACAGTGACATAATAACAAGCCACAATATAATCAAACTACTGGAAACAAGAGGTAAAGAAAAAAATCTTTAAAGCAGCAAAGGGAAAAAAAGGTACATCATGTGCAGGAGAACAAAAGCAAAGAATGACCTCAGACTTCTCATCAGAGCTCGGCAAGTCAGAACACAATGGAGCACGATCTGTAAAGTTCTGGAAGAAAAAACAAACCAAAAAATTCATACCCAGAAAAAAACATCTTTAAAACGATGAAGGCAAGGCCAGAGCTCGCACCTGAAATCCTAGCACCCTGGGAGGCTGAGGCAGGAGTGATACCGGAAAAGTGGCACCCCAGCCAGCTCAGCCCAGCAGGGCCTGGGGGATCTGCCACTTCTGTCTTGGTGGCAGCAGCCGGCAAAAAAACCCGCAGGTTGGGGCAAGCAAGGGAGCTTTCTTCCCCCAGAGGCTCCAGTAGAGTACCGCTAGAGGACCTGTCAATCAAGAGAAAACTGGTGCCCATCCCTGATTGGTCCATTTTCAATCCTGTTCCTGATTGGTCCATTTTCAATCCTGCTCCTGATTGGTCCATTTTATGGACCAATCACAGCTAAGCTATTACACCTATATAAGGCCCTGAGCAGACTTGGGCAGATCATCGCAGATCATCGCAGACTTCGGCAGATCGTTGCAGACCTTTGAGGAAGATAGAGCAGAAGAATAAGACTTCAGCAGACCATCGCAGACCGTCCAGAAGAAGAAGCGAAAGCTGTGGCACTTCTAGTGCTGATCCTGCTCTACAAAGAGGCTTGGCTCTTTGTAGGAGTTGTAACACTTGAGCTGTAGCTGTAACACCTCTGCTGCTGATCCTGCCCTGCAAAGGATAGCACATCTATCCTGCTCTACAAAGAGGCTTGGCTCTTTGTAAGAGTTCTTTTCATAAGAGTTGTAACACTTGTATCCTGCCCTACAAGGAGGTTTGGTTCTTTGAGCTGTAAATAAAACCTCACCGTTCGTTCTATGGTCTATCGATTCATTCATCGAATTGTAGAGACCAAGAGCCTGGAAATCCAGTGTTAAAAATCCGGTATCAGGAGGACTGCTTGAGGCCAGGAATTTGAGGCCATCCTAAGCAAGAAGAAGAGCCCCATCTCTACAAATAATAATAATAATAATAAATAGAAAAATCAGCCAGGCATAATAGTGTGTGCCTGTAGTCCCAGCTACTCAGGAAGCTGAGGCAGGAGAATTGCTTGAGCCAAGGAGCTTGAGGTTGCCATGAGCTATAATGAAGCCACTGTACTCTAGCCTGGGTGACAGAACAACTCTGTCTCAAAAAATAAACAAACAAACTGACAGAAATTTATGCTATCAGACTAGCACTATAAAAAATGTTATGGTGAGTTTTTCCTTTTTTATTGTTTGGGATTCATTGGGGGTACAAAGAATTAGGTTACACTGATTGCATTTGTTAGATCAAGTTCCTCTTATAATTGTGTCCCACCCACCCCCAAGAGATGAGCCATACACACCATGACCCTCAGTTCCCTCCCTCCTCTGCTCTCCCTGCTCTCTTTCCTCTATCCCCACCCTCTATCATCTACTGCCTTCATTAGAATTGAGTACATTGGACTCTTTCTTCTCCATTCTTGTGATGCTTTACTAAGAAGAATGTGTTCTACCTCCATCCAGGTTAATACAAAAGATGTAAAGTCTCCATCTTTTTAATATTATTCTATAGTATTCTGTATTCTATAGTGTATATATACTACAGCTTGTTAATCCATTCCAGGGTTGGTGGGCATTTAGGATGTGTCACAATGTGGTGATTATAAATTGACCTGCTATAAGTAGTCCAGTGCGAATGTCCTTATGATAAATATGATTTTTTTCTTCTGGGTAGATGCCTAGTAATGGGATTGCAGGATCCTATGGGAGGTCTAATTTGAGTTCTTTAAGGATTCTCCATACTTCCTTCCAAAAAGGTTATATTAGTTTGCAGTCCCACCAGCAGGGCAAAAGTGTTCCCTTCTCTCCACAACTACACCAGGATCTGCAGCTTTAAGACTGTGTTGTGAGCCATTCTCACCGGGATTAGGTGATATCTCAGGGTAGTTTTGATTTGCATTTCTCTGGTGATTAAGGATGATGAGCATCTTTTCATATGTTTTTTAGCCATTTGTCTGTCTTCTTTGGAGAAGGTTCTATTCACGTCTCTATTCATGCCCAGTGACATATGGGATTGTTGGCTCTTTTTTTGTTATTAATTTGAGTTTTCTGTAGATACTACTTATCAAGCTTTTGTCTGATTCATAATATGCAAACATCTTTTCCCATCCTGAAGGCTATCTATTTGCTTTGGTAGTTGTTCCCTTAGCTGTACAGAAGCTATTCAGTTTAATTAAGTTTTATTTATTTATTTTTGTTGCTATTGCAATTGCAAGGTAAGTTTTTCATGAGAAAGGTAGAAATTATACCAGAGAGAAATGTAACACCACACAAAACGATATTTTTTTCTCATGTTTTAATCTCCTTAACAGACATCTGATTATTTAAGGCAAAAGTAACTACAATAAATTGTAGGTTTTTATGATATAGTAAGAAATATATATTTGGGGTGGTGCCTGTGGCTCATGAGTAGGGCACCGGCCCCATATACTGAGAGTGGCAGGTTCAAACCCAGCCCTGGCCAAACTGCAACAAACAAAATAGCCGGGCATTATGGCGGGCACCCGTAGTCCCAACTGCTCGGGAGGCTGAAGCAAAAGAATCGCCTAAGCCCAAGAGCTGGAGGTTGCTGTGAGCTATCATGCCACAGCACTCTACCATGGATGATAAAGTGAGACTCTTGTCTCTAAAAAAAAAGAGAGAGAGAGAGAGAAAGAAACATATATTTGGTACCTGCCCTCAGTTCCTGAGATAGAGTTCCTAAAGCCTTTGTAGGTAGGGGTGCTAAGAGAATCTTTTGTTCTAATATTTGATCTTTTACTCCAGTTCCTGACAAAGAGTTCTCAGACCTTCATAATTTCCCGAGTAATAGACCATATGACCTACACTCCCTTGGAGTTTCCTGAGTGACAAGAGCATCCTCTGCTCTAATGCAGGTCTTGGTGGGATAGCTGTAGGATGGGGAGGTAGTTGCCAGGAGAATCAACCAGGTGATTAGAGGGTTAAAACTTTTAGTTCCAAACTCCAGGGAGTGGAGAAGGGTTAAAGATACAATTGATCACCAGTGGCCAATGAATCAGACCTACAGAGTGAAGCCTCCATAAAAATCTCTTCCCTGTGGGGCTCGAGAGCTTCGGGACTGCTGAACGGTGGAGGTGCTGGAGACTGGGGAGCCTGAGAGGCCAGGGAGGCCACTTTGCACACACTTCAGCCCTATGCTTCTCTTCTATGTAACTGTTCATTTGTATCCTTTGTAACATCCTTTATAAGAAATGGATAAATGAAAGTACAGTGTTACCTGAGCTCTGTGAGCACTGCAACAAATCAACCAAACCCAAGGAGGGGTCATGGAATCATCAGTTTATAGCTGGTCAGAAGCACGGCAGAGCCTGGGACTGGTGACTGGCTTCTGAACTGGGGTGCAGTCTTGTGGGACTGAGCCTGTACCCTATGTGATTCACTGTCACCTCCAAGTAGATAGTGCCACAATTGAGTTAAATTATAAAACACCTAGTTGGTGTCCAGGGAAGAAATGCTTGTTGTGTGGGGAAAATCCCATGCACATTTTTGTGGCCAGATGTAAAGTATTCAGTATTCTGTTGAATGTATGAGAAAAGGAAAAAATAGTTTGTTTTTCTTTTACAGGTTCACAAAATATGAAGAAGTAAAATCTATGATAATAACACTATGATAAGGTTCTTGCCCTATGTGTAAAGTAGAATAATATTATTTAAAGGTAGAGACTGTGCTAAGTTAAAGATGCATATTTTAAACCCAAGAGCTATCACTAGAAAACTTAAACAAAGATGTATGTAGCTAATAATTCAACAGGAGACAAATAGGAAAAAAATAGCAAGATGATATATTTAAATTCAACCATATCAACAATAGCATTACAAAATGCCAGACTGGATTTAAAATGAAGTAAAAACAAAAATCAAAGGAGACACCAGGCAAGGTGGTGTAAGTGTAGTCCCAGCTACCAGGCTGAAGCAGGAGGACTGCTTGAGCCCAGAAGATTGTTTAAGTCTGGGAGTTAAAGTCTACCCTGGGCAAAATAGTTAGACACCATCTCTAAAAAAAGCAAGGGGGTGGGGAATCCATTTTAAATATAAAGACACAAATAGGTTAAAAGTTAAAAAGTACAAATAAATATACCATATAAACACTAATCAAAAGAAGATTAGAGACTCTATATTGAAAGCAGATGGGTTAGACTTCAGATCTAGGACTATTACCAAGGATTCAAAGGAACACTTCACAATGATAAAGGAGTTGCCATCACCAAGAACATCTTTTAAAAAATCTTAAATGTATGTGCACTTAATAAACAGAACTTCTAAATACCCTGAGCAAAATTAATAGACCTGGAAAAAGGATTAGACAACACTGCAATTATATCTAGAGATTTCAACGCTTTTTTCTCAGTAATTGGATAGAACAAATACAAAGAAATTCCGAAGACTGATCAACACTATCAACCAACTTGACCTAATTAACACATATAAAGTAGTGTAACCAAAACAGTAGAAGATATGCATAGTCTTTTCAAGTATACATAAAATATTTACTGAAACAGATCACATATTGAGCTATTTTAAGTCTTGATAAATTTAAAAGGATTGATATGCAAAATAAGTTCTACAGCTGCAACAGAATTAAAACTATAAATCAGTAACAATAAAATACTACAACACTTCGAATATTTGCAAATTGAACAGCAGACTTCTATATAACCTGTAGGGCAGGAAAGAAATCAAAAGAGAAATTAGAAAATATTTTTAACTGAATGAAAATGAAAACACATCCTATTAGAAAAAAACACTCAATGATATAAGCTTTCAAATTAACAAGAAAAAAAAGAGAAAATTAAACCTTAAATTCATCGATTGGAAATAACAAATACAGTTCAATTTCCATAGTTGACAATCTCCCTACATTGACCATCTCCTTGAGTTGACCTAATTTTCATAGACTGGACGTGCACCACATGTACATATCAGCACAGTAGCCTGATTCCTTATGTTGTCCACCTGTGTACGTTGAGCAGTTTGTTATAGTCCCTTGGGTGGTCAACTTACAGAGGTTCTACTGTATGGAAAGCTATAAAATAGAAGATGGACTAATAACTGAAAAAAGTTAATGAAGTAAAAATCTGGGTCTTGGGAAGAAATTATAAAATTGATAAACTAGCTACTCTAATTGGGAATGAATTTAGTAAAATTTGTGTAATATCTGTACAATGTTAACTACAAAACACTGCAGATAAATATTAAAGGAGACCTACATAAGTGAGGAGATATACTGTGTTTACAGATAAGAGGATCCAATACTTTCTAAGATGTCACTTCTCTCCAAATTAATCTACAGATTTGATACAATTCTAATAAAAATCCTAGTATGGCTTTTTGTAGAAATTTTATTTCTAAATGTTTATTGGAAAATTTATGTGAAAATACAAAATATCTAGTATACATAAAACATTTTAAAATTTTAGTTTTAAAAGGAATTCTCAAATTTTTAAAGTAAATTTTGAAAAGGAAAGAGGATTTACACTGATCTCAGGACTTATTCTTTTCTCTTTTTTTTTGGTTACAGTTTTTGGCTAGGGCCAGGTTTGAACCCACCACCTCTGGTACATGGGGCCAGTGCCCTACTGCTTGAGCCACAGGTAACGCCCTCCAGGACTTATTCTTAAGCTATTATAATCAAGACAGTGTGATATTGTCTTAAAGAAAGACTTACAGATTAATGGTACAGAATAGAATTGAGAATATACCTATGATAAACTGATTTTCAAAAAATGCACCAAGTTAATGTAACGAAAAAGAGTGATCTGTCTAACGAAGACAGAAAGGACAATCAGATATCTACCTGCTGTGAAAAGAAACTCTACCCTTACTTTATACTTTATCTAATATATTAAGTCAAAATGGGGCATAGATTTACATGCAAGAACAAAAACTATAAAACTTCTAGAAGAAAACACAAGAAAGTCTTTGTGACCTGAAGTTATAGTGATAGGACACAAAAGCCATAAACCATAAAAACAGAAAATCAGCAAATTGGCCTTCATCAAAGTAGAAGCTTTTGCTTTCCAAAAAATGTTTAAGAAAATGAAGAGGAAAACCACAGAGTAGAAGAAAATATTTGCAAAAGGTGTATCTAATAAAGAACTTTCACCCATAATATATATGTATTTACAACTAAAAAATGAGAAAATAACTTTTTTTTTTTTCTTTTTACAGTTTTTGGCCAGGGCTGGGTTTGAAGCTGCCACCTCCAGCATATGGGGCCAGCGCCCTATCCCTCTGAGCCACAGGTGCCCCCCCAAAATAACTCATTTTTATTAGACAAAAGCTTTACACAGAAAATTCTGCAAAAAAAAAAAAAAAGAGAGAGAGAGAGAGAGAAACACTTGGGGAAAAAAGCACATGAAAAAAATGTTTAATATCATTAGTCATTAGGAAAATGCAAATTAAATTAAAACCACAGTGAGATATAGCTAGATATAATGTATCCACTAGAGTGACCAAAATTAAAATGTTAACAACACTGAATGATAGCATGACTGTGGGGCAACTGAACTTTCATACATCACTGGTGAAAATGTAACATGACACAATCACTTTGTTTTTTGGTTTTTATTTTTTTTTTAGCCCAATATTTCTCAATTTTTATTTTTATTACCCATGTCTGCCCCCATGGAGCCTTTTTTCTAATTCATATACACAATCACTTTGAAGAATAATTTGAATGATTCATTTTAAATTAGCAAATTTAATTCCATGTAATTTATAGCTCAATAAAGCTGATTTTTAAAATGAACTTGACAAAACATTTTTAAATAAGTAAAATAAAATTCTGATAATTTCTTGTAATGGTTAACATTTTTTACATACTAGCTATTTTTTCCCCAATTGTACTTAGATTCTTCATCCATTCAACCAGGAGATATGTTTACCTTGCCTCAGAAAAGGAGTAACAGCAGAAAGCAGAAATAAGGAGTCTTTTTCCTGACCTGTGAATTTCAAAATCCTTGGTCTTAACACTAGTGGAAGGACTCACAACGTATGCTGCCCAGAGCCAGGCAGGGACTGAAGTAAACAGAAAGGGAGGACGGGCGGGAAGCACCCTGACTGACCAGCACTTACAGGGTGCTACAAGGAGCCTGCACAGCTCCACGGATTCCTGACCCGGAAATGTCAGCCTGGTCCTGTTTGCCAGAAAGGTGCCTGGAATTCAGACATTTTGTCAATTTTCTCAATTTTTAAAATACTGCCCAAATAATAGCACTACTTTCGATCAAATTCAGCCCATGAATTTACAACATCTGGCATAGAAGACAGATTTAGGTAGACACTTTTGGGGGGAAAAAAGTTTTCTCACCCTCCTGTCATGGTGAAAATGTCCTAGAATAGGGATAAAAAGAGTCAAAGGAACAACGGATATAGACGCTGTTCTTGCAAGAGAACAGAGGCGATCGGCATCCCCTTTGCTAGGTAGAGCCTTAGCAAGGCAGGAGACCCACGGAAGAACTGGATGGATCACATGTGGGCAGAAATTGTATTAGCCTCACCGGGTTTCCCAGGCCTCACCCAGCCCCAGGGAGGCTTAGACAAATGGCAGTCTCAGCAAATACTCCACAGTTTAAAGTAGTTTGAAGACCACAGAAAGATTAGGAGTGAGAAGAAGCATGCAAGTTGCAGACAGAGTTACTTTACCAACCAGATAGAACCTTATGGATGGGAAAAAGAGTAATACAGCAGCAACCGAAGATCATCAACTAATTACAAAAACAAAACGAAGGACGAACATTTCAACACAGGCCACCAGGGTAGAAAGATGAAAATCATTGTTAGGATCCCCACCCCCACCCAGGAATTAGCAGAGCACCAGAAGAAGTAAGCCCTCCCCCAACCTTGCACATTAATAGTTTAGCTACCAGGGCAGACAGGAACTCAAAATAGAAAATAAGTTATTAAAAAAAAAAACCTAGGAAAAGTGCACTCCATGAACATCTAACATTGCAGACTGCAATGTACTTCTGTAGCCTGCTGTATCCCCCCCGCCAATAGGGGGTTATCCAGGGAATAGGAAGCATTGTATTTTGTTTATTTTTTTAGATGAATTATGCCAAATAAATACTGGATGTTTTTATATACCCTATAGATAGGTCACCAGAGCATAAGACTTTGAATAACTACTACTCAATGGACTACAGAACTAGGCTCTTCAGATGACCTCTATAACAATTTTACTAGAGAAGCTGAGTTATCAAACACATTTGTTCAGCTTCCCAAACTCATTTGCAGGTAATAAATTACCTTGTGACAAGTCTAGATGATTAGCAACATTGGGCAAAGTGAGTAAAACTTACTCATTCTATAACTATTTAAATAAACACACCGGGAATAGTGTTAGTCCGAAGAATTAACAAAGAAGAAGCAAAGAGATTATCACAAAATACATGTGTACATATGTATATGTGTGAATTTTCTAACTTTTCTAAAATCAATACATAGCTCTTTGTTTACAAGGAAAGAATAAAAAAGTTGTGCTTTAAAAATAGAAGACAAGTCTTTTAATTACCCCATTAATATATTCTTAGAAATTTAACAGAACATTGCCTGATTAAACATGATTAATACCCAGATCTATAATGTTGCAATTACCCAAGTAATTCAGGCAGAGAATCTACTTTAGTATGAATATTTAGATAATCAACAAAGTACTTACAGCAGTTGTGGCACAATAGAACCTCTGAGCTTTAAGCTTTTTCTCTGTAAAATGGGGACAAATATCTATACAATCTAACATTTACAAACGTACCTAGTGGTGTCTGATATAAAGTAAACCCACAAAACCTTATTTACTGAATTTGCTACCAATGACTTTACTTCCACTGGCCTCTGAAAAAACTAATCAGTAAGACATGTCTAGGAAAACGTCACCTACTCCATCCTGGCTCTGCTGTGCTCTTCCAAAGGCCAGACCTTCAGCAGTGCCATCCAGCATAAGCTATTCTCAACCACCACCTCCTGCGCCTGCTGCAGCATTTGTCCTAACAAACGCGACCACGTAAGTGCCCCAAAGTGTCCTGATACCTTGCAGCTTCATTTTCCCAAGAAAGTATTCCTAGAGTGAAGTAAGAGCACTTTGCCTTCCTGCTCTCAATCCCCTAAGTCTGATGAAGTCATCACCCTATAATAAAATTCAGAGACTTTGCTGTGGCCTTTTTACCATCTGCCTCTGCCCACCTCTCAGCCTCGCCTCCCACCACTTTCCCCCTCCAGCCCCTGTGCTGCCTGCTGATCCTTGAGCACACCAAACACAAGTCTTTGCACTGGACTGATTCCTCATTCCATTCAGATTTCTGCTTAAATATAATCTCCACAGAGAAAAGTTCCTTGATCAGCCTTATAAAGTAGCACACTCTGTTATTCCCTGTCCTCTTAATCTGTTTATTTTTATAGCAAATTGAACATATATTTATTCATCTGTTGTAATGTTAGCTCTGTGGGGACATTATATCTCCAGAGCCTGAAATACTGCCTGGTATTAGGTGGCACTGAATAAGAATCTGCTGAATTAACTAATTGGGAGGCCTGATTATTTAAGCAAAGCTTTGAAAACATGCTACTTTCAGGGACTGAGGACTATGACCAGCAATGGGTAGGATGGCCATATGAACCTGGACACCTAGCTGGGGAGGAAAGGTGAAAGACTGAGGAAATGGATGAGAATCAGAACCAGAGTATGTTTTTTTAGGAGAGAGGAGGCCCGTCCTCGACTAGCTGAGGCCTGGTGGCAGCCCCACCAGCTTGCCAGCGAGTGTTTGCCTTTCCCAACTCTCACCAAACCACCCTGTGTCTGGGTTCGCAGTTCAACTGGGTTCTTTGAAGGGCAATTTCTTACACATTAACAGCAGCAAACATAACAATGGCTATTAATTTTGGTCAAGTATCTCTCAAAATGCCACACCCCCGAAGGTCAGATTACCCTCAATAAATGCCCCCATATGAGTTACAGGTAGACCATGAGCTCTATAATTTGCAGCTAGTCCTAGAAAAGTGAGCCATTGAATAAAATTTAAGTAGAAATTTATTGTGAAGTTCACAGTTTTGTCCATTAATCCCACAGAGAAAAAAAAATTAAAGAATGTTGATTTTTAAAAATATCAAGCATATAACAAGTGAAAAGTCATTAATATTTATTAAACTACATGATGACCTACAAGATATCCAGTCTTAAATAATCTTAAATAATTCACTCCATATTTATTAAATTTATTCTATTATTTCAACAACTACACTTAAATTAATTCCAATTACAATCAAAAATTCAAGACTTAAAAAAGAATAGAAAGTAATCCTATAAATTAAAAATTAAAAACCTAGAGTAGATGATGAAATAGAGTCCCTCATTCACATCATTCAGCTCACAGGTTTCCCCATCAGTCTTCCCAGTTTCACAGCCAAGTCCAGCTCAGAGAGGACATGCGCAGTCAAGTGGTACCGTCCACCTCTCGCATGTCCATGGCATCCTCTCCCCAGGTCCTCACACTTCTACTTCATCTCCCAGGGACCATCCCACACCTAAATCCATCTAAGCCTTGTCCTTATCAGGCCAGGGCTCCACCCAGTTGACCTGACATTAAGTCCCATCTACCTGCCATCAAAATGTTATGTTTCACATTGTTTTCTTTCAGTTTCATCTCAAATAACTGTTCTGCTGAACAAAGCTGATGTTCTAGCAGGAACCTTTGATACACCTCCTAGATAATTTGCACTTAGTAGGATCAGCCAATGAATAATTGTTCAACCCAAAGTAATTAGTAACAGGGATATTTTGGCCCACTGGAACAGATATTTGCAGAAAATCTTTTTTGTACTCTCTAAATTATAGTCATGCATTGCTTAATGACGGGAATATGCATTGAAAATGCATGTTAAAGCAATGGCACAGTTGTGTAGGCATCACAGAGTGAAGCCATGCCCAACTGCAGCCCTGGGCAATGCTGTGTAGCCTGCTGCTCCTGTGCTGAAACCTGCACAGCACATGACTGGACCCAACTCTGGAGGCAGCTGTGACACAGTGCCAGTATCTGTGTCCTTAAACACAGAAAAGGTACAGCAAAACTAAGGTATTGCAATTTTGTGGGACCACCATTGTATATGTGGCCTGTCTTTAACTGAAACATCATTATGCAAGGCATGACTGTACTTTATGAAAGCAAATTATACTCTGTATACATAGAACCTCGTCATAGGAAAAACTACATCCCAATTAAACAGTCACAGTATTACAGAATCTCAGGGTAGGAAAAGGTGTTGGAGTTGATCCAGCTTTTAAGTTTTCCTTGACCAGAAATTACATCTTATCCATTTTCCACAGCACCTAGCACAATGCCTTGCACCCAGCACAAGAAATACATGTTCCATCCATAAATACCTGAACCTCCAGCTGATGCATTAACCTCCTCTATTTCATCTTTCCAATTCCCCACACCCATATGCCTTGTCTCTGTTATTAGATGCATAGCTAGTTGTAGTAATTCTAAAACTTAAGGCTGCTCTTGTCAGTGCAAAAGCATAACTGTATGTATTTGTTTCTCCCAAACTCTCATCAAGCTCTGCCTTCACTGACATAGATGTAATAGAAACATGGTAAGTGCAAAGTATACATAGCTGTTTATATCTGTATTAGCATCACAAAAAACTGACCAACAGTAAAAGGGTAGATCCAAATTTTGGTTAGCAGCCTTAAACTAAAATAAATCTCCCTAAAGCATTCCAATTCTGAAATAATTCACAGTCACAAATGGTATTTACAGAACAACAATCTAAAATAATAGTAATAGCAGCAAAATTGTCCACTTTTTATTTTTACTGAGTAGGTGTTAATGAAATATGACATTGCCATCAGCATGATACAACAAATAGGAAAAAGTACCCAACATAAAAAAAAATGAAAGTCCCACTTGATGACAGCAAAAACAAAAATCATGTTTTCTCTTTCCCTTTTATGTACTCTTTGTGTTAGCTTGAGAAGATATGACCTTGTTATCTGCATAGTATAATTAAAATAAAATTGGTTTCCAGTGTGTCTAGATGGATGCTTAAAAAAATAACTAAATAGAATTATATTTCAGTGATCCATAAAAGACCCATTACACAGGACTTAGTTCTCATTTCTCTCTGTTACAAACTATACTAAGTGCAGATAACCAAGAGAAAAATATCTAAATAACTCTCAGAAGTAGCATACATATATATTACATCTTTGTTGAAATCTCAAATCTTACATTATCTGAAGATTTGAGCCACTTTCAAAACGGAATTTATTAAAATTCTAAACTCATATTGTGTTTATCTTTTCTGTAAGTGGAAATATTACTCCTCATAAACATGTTTGTATCTGATGTTACTCATATAAATAAGGCACATAGCCATTTTAGGGATTAATAGAAAAACAGACATCTGCATGGAACATTTCACTCGTTAGATAGAATCATGTTTGCATATTTTTCCTATTTCTGATTATACTAAAAAATAAAATGAGCTGATTTTTACCCTTAAGTTTCCCTATAATGCATATTGCCAATAAAACAAATACTTTAATTGCACATTAGAAGAATCTCATTTTCCTCTAAAATTTGCTATAGAAATTAGCCCCAAAGAGACCTTATAACACACACAAAAATCAAGATACAACTATGTCGAATTGTCATACTAGTCACCACTTATACTAAATTCTACTTTAAACATTACTTTAAAATTAAAAGCCGTCTCTTTGAAAATCCCAGGTGAGATCACAGGACTCATTAGACCCCTATTTGGCCTTTGCCTGAATTAATGCCAAAATTAATCGATCAGACAAGAATCTGTACACTGATCAAGTAACTCAACAACTAGTCAAACTGTGTATTCAAAAAGTAATACATTCTTTGTCCAAAAATTGCCTTGAAAGCTGGTGGGAGTACAAATTGGCCCTTTTGGGGAAGGAAATTTGGTACTATATACAGTGTTAATGTTCATTCTCTGACCTGTAATTCTATTCTTACAGATTATTCTAAAGAAATAATGAGAAGTGCAAAGTTTGTGAGGTGATCAGATGTCCCACTTTTGGTGGGACAGTCCCAATTTTTAACAATTTGTCCTGTGTCCTGCGGCATTTTTAAAAAGTCCCGATTTTTGGAAAGAATGCATGACAAGCTAGGGAACAGTGGGAGAACAGGAAGGGAATATATGGTTTTCAGCTGCCATGTGGCTATTTCGCCGGGATATGAGTTTTATATTATTTTTGTTAATTTTATAATGTTAAACTTTAATAATAACAAATAATTGTTGAGAACTGATTATCAAGAACTGCTTATCAAAGTTTGCATTGTTGATCAGTTCTTAGAATTCGATGAGAATTATGCCAAAGAATAAAATAATACCATACATAATTTTTTAATGTATTATATTTGTAAATTGTACTTATGTTGAAATTTTAAAAAATATATTACAATACTATTTTTGCATTCTATGAAAATTTTTGTTGCTCCATATAGACCAAATTTTTAATTAAGAACCTCCCCCCCCCCCCCCAATGGTGTCCCGCTTTATCAATGTTAAAATCTGGTCACCTTAGTATAAAGGCATGTATTCCAACATTATTTATTGAAGACTAAAAAAATTCAAATGTCAAAAAGAGCTTAGTTTTTAAAAATGAATGCTATGCAGCCATCTAAATCACAATATAAACTGACCATAATAAGAAAATTCTCAGTATACATATATATATATATATATATATACACACACACACATATATATAAAACAGCAAAATATTTCCAGCAATTACCTTTGGCTACAAGTACTATTTATATATCTTTATCATATTTTTAGGAAATAACACTGGCGTTGGAGAATATTTGAATTTTCTTCACCAAACTAGTATGAATAAAGTTTTTTGCTGCTTCCCTAAGGGATAGTCATACTTCAGTGCTCTTCAGTGAAGAGCAAAGTGCTGGTCACAAGTCGCTGACTGTGACCAGTGGGCTCCTTCTGAAACAGCTGATTACCAGGGACAGCAGCATCGCTCTCCTGTTAATCGCTGTCAAAAATCAAACTAGTAAGTACTTATGTTAACAATCTGTATTTCCATCAAAGGTGAGTTGATTTAACACATTTAATAGCTGCATCTCTCGCTAGGAACAATTAGTGCAACAGAACTGCTTGAAAAGGGGGCAGAAGCCAATATTCATATATAGAACAAGCCTAATAACCTTTTACTTATTTCATTTAACCCTTGCAACACCATAGGTATGTATTTTTATTCCTGTTTTTCACAGAAGGGAACTAAAGCTCATAGAGGTTGGGTAATGTATTTAAGTTCACAACGCTAGTAAATAATGATGCTGAAATTAGAACCCACCTATTCCTTATACAGAACCCCTAAGGATATTAATGAAGGAAATTAAACTAATAACTGTAATGATGGCATTTTTCAGCTTGTATAAGATAATGGACTTGAAAGTACTTCAACTATAAAGCACTAAATAATTTCTAAAAGACAATCACTAATTTACTGATTGTTAACAATTTTTAGCAGATATCACATAATGAAGTCAAGACAAAGATAGCTGAATGTTTTAACTAATGTTCAGCAAGTTAGTGCCTAATGTTAACTGTGCCAAGAAAGAACAGGTATTAAATACCTGTGTTAAAGAACCAAATTAATCTGAGACTGATAAAAATAAAAATAAAAACAAATAAATAAATATCTCCTTGTCACTTTCCAAAGGTTGCATAAATATACTCTCATTCAAAATAAAAAAGAAATTACATATGGCTAACCAGTTCTCTGGGAGATGTAAAATTAAAATCTGCATGTAACTTGGGTCCCTGATGAACAGAGCATGTACAGTAATAACTTTACCATAATAGCACATATGTGGCAATAATAATACAGTGTAATACTATAATAATAATAATACAAATACCCTCGGACTGTAATAGTAAGTTACAGATACTATGGTGCTCTTTCTTTTAATTCAAATAAACAGAACATAAAAACAAACTCATACTAAAGGTTTAGATAGGAGAAATTTCAAAAAAGAATATTACAAGTTACATCTATTTTGATCTGCTAAGTGAATCAATAATAAGCTTTCAATTGTAATAACTCATTCCCTGCACTGTTTAGCAATAACTGATGCTTTCATTGGAGCACAGCCTTTCACAAGTTCCATTACTCTCACTTCATCCTTGGCAGTTGTCCTGATGGTGGAACTGAAGCCTAGTGCTATCCCAGTGAGTGATGGCATCTGCCTTCCTCTGAAGGCTTAATTGTTTCTACTGTTGTTTCTGTTGTAATCACCTTTCTCCCACTGCAGGCTCACCCAGACTTGCGGTGAACTTTCGCCTTGGAGGCATGGTCATAAGGGTAAACACAGATTCACAAAATTGAATTAGTAAAATAAAAGTGATACTGTGTATAAGTGACTACATAGACACTCAGAATAGTCACCACCATAAAGAAACTACACTGACAAACATCTTATACCATGTGGGTTTGTTTACATATGTGGAAGAAACTAGTTCCCATAGTATTAATATAATTATAAATTATCTTTATGGGGGGCTTTAGGAGCCCATTTTTAAGAACAGAATGCTATAAATCAGGTTGTCCATAACCCAAGGACTGCTGAATATAAGGAACCATTTGGACAACTTTGACTGGAGAGGACGTAATCACATATACACAAGAGTAAACAGAGAGCACAGACACAGACTGTACCTTTAGTCCCTAAGCCAATGGCATTATACTGAATGAAGACATAGAAAAGATGGGATAAAGTTTCCACTTTAACTCTGAAAATCTAACAATCAAAATTTTAATCTGAATGTTACTTCCCTTTAAACAAAGCATTCCAGTGGTTTCTAGAAATTTCTTATTTTGGATAAAATTATTTAAAATCATAGCACCTAGTCACTTAAATAATCAGTTAAAATGCTGTTGACCAAGTCAAAATTAAATGTGTATGATTTTGATTCATAAAAATGATCTAAATAATTTTGCCTATTTTTACCACTACCTATAACATTAAGACAATTAAGTCAAGTTAAAAGCCATTTGTCTGTAAATTTTCAAAGTTTATCTGTCATATTTCAGGATTTAAAAAGTTTTCAAAATTCAAAAATGTTTGATGCTGCCAGATGTACCAAGGGTCAACTTTTCCTTGCTACTATAAGCAGAGGAGTTTAACACTACAATCAAGGAACAAATAAGGACTAAAAACAATATATATTGTTGATCTGTCAACTAAAATGTACAAATATTTTATTATATAAATAGTCTAAAATATGCCAAATATATAGTAAACCAGAGCTATGTCCAAGTTACAAAGATATTAATCATTCTTTTCTGCCAACAACTCTGTTGATCTTTAGCAGAATAAATTAATTCTCAAAAATATTATTAAAAATTTTACCTAAAAATGCATACAGTTCAGTCTTACCTATTTCACAAGCAGTGCCACCTCAAGGGAAAACAATAAATATACAGAGATTTCTTTTGAACCCTTCCATTACCATCACTAGTATATCTTTAGTTATACTCCTCACATGCTTTTTTCAACTCTAGGTTCTAAACTTCATTTCAATTATTACCAATTAAATTAACTAACATTAGTATCTACTTTGCCACCCACCAGAGATATTTGAGGCTTTTATGGCATAATCTCAAATACATATACACATACTAGGTATATAAGTATGCTTAAATACTTACAATAAACAATGTGATCATTTATTATAGTATATTCTTCAAGACCAAACACATATACACACATAAACCAAACTGCCTGTTAAGACACACAAAAATTGAGACTATCTTGTGGACTACCAGACTCTGGGTATGTTGATATTTCTGAAAAGCAGAATTTGTTTAGCCGCTATTCAAATTTAAACTCTGGCATTGCATGAATAATCTACTCATGGATATCGGAGAAATCAATTAGCAGCCCCCAAGATCATTTACACAGTTTGTTTTGAGTTCAAATGAAACTAGATTATAAAAATATTAGTATTCCTTATTCATAAGTAATCATAAATTATAGAATTTATATGAATAAACAACTAAAAATAGATTGAAGTTATAATATTAATTAATATTACCTGAGATTATTAACTAAAACAGAATTATAAACAAGATGGAAAGGATTAATAAAATCTTTTGATTTTATTAAACTTATAACTCAAAATTTATCTCCTCTGATAGTTCAATAATTATATTTTTTAGGCAAATTTTATGTGAAATTATCAATCTTATCACATTTATAACTTGTAGAAGATTTATGAAAATAGAACAAATTTAACCAGTTCAGAGAGTGAAAAAGGCTTACAAAGGAAAATGATTACATCATAATTCTGAAAACTTGTCACTGTAACTTGTGTGGGTTCTGTCTACATCCCAGGAGTGAGCACAATGCTTAGAGAACTGCAAGTCCTCAATGATACTCAACCGAGGTTTTGCCCTTCAGCAAGCTATGACTAAATAACTTTTTAAGACTATCTTAATCCAATCAGACTGCTATAACAAAATACCACAAATTAGATGGTTAACAAACAAATGTATTTCTTATAGTTCTGGAAGCTGACAACCCTAAGACCAAGGTGCTAGCAGATTCAGTAGCTGGTAAGGGCCTGATTCAGGTGAACAGTTGTCATGGAGTACTATCCAGCCATAAAAAGATGGAGACTTTATATCTTTTGTGTTTATTTGAATGGAGGTGAAACACATTCTTCTTTGGTAAAGTATCTCAAGAACAGAAAAATAAATATCCAATATACTCCATACTAATATGAATCTAATATATAAACAATTACATGCTCATATGAACGATAAAACACAAATATAGTCTAGTAAGGGGGGAGGGGAAGGACAACTGGTAGAAAGAGGGAGGGCATTTGGCAGGATCTCACCTAACATGCACAGTGCAAGGGTGTACAGCACACCCCCAGGGAGAGGGGCTCTTTTACAACGGGAACTTTACCTTAGAAGTGAGAATAATGTACTCTAAAAATTTGTACCCTCATATTAATTGGAAATTTAAAAAGTTAAAAAGAACAAAAAATAAAAATAGAAAAAGTAAGAAAAAAATAGATGGTTGTCTTTTCACTATGTCTTCCCATGGCAGAGGGGGCAAAGCAGTTCTTTGAGATTTCTTTTATAAGGGCACTAATCCCATTCATGAGGGCTCCAAACAACTAATGGCCAAACCAATACATTGGGGATTAGATTTCAATATAGGAATTTTGGGAAAATGTAAACATTCTGTCTATGACAAAAATGATTTCCCATCCTGAAAATTTTAGTTTGTATTTGCCTGTGTGGATTTTTATAGGATGAAGATCATTATCTTTCATCACAAAGGACTGTATGACATCAAAAGGTTAAAAGCTACAGATCTAGACAAAATATGGACTTGCTGAATATAGGCTGTGTCTTTTAAACACACTATAGATAGCACCTCTAAATGTAGTTCAGAAGAGGAAAAGTCAACTCTAGAAGACAAGAATTTCATTGCTTTTTTCACTGTTTATTACCTTTGATGTTTTTCCTATTAACCAAAATTAACACATTGTTACAATTCTTCATTTAATTTCCATGGAACAAATTCAGCCACTGAAAAAAATTATAGTACAGCACTCTTTAGAAAGAAACACAACTGCTATCATAAGTTAAACATACCTATGGCAGGATGAAAAAGCATTTCAGTGGATAATTCTCTTTGAAATCCATAGTTTAGCTTATTAAAGATTCCTTTCATTGATCTCTGTAATCCTTACTCATTATAACTCACTAAAATAGTGCTGAATCTCACATGATAAAGCTAGATTTCACATTAGTTTCCCTTTTCAGTATAACTTAATTTTGAGCACAACTATTTTGTATATGAACACCATACAGCCCTGCCCCACTGAGCTCACTATATGTGCCTCATGCCAACTATAACTAAAATGCTATAATTCCACATCATTACATTAAGCAATAGCCACATTTCAGATGTTACACTGTCTGATTACTAAGCTCACATTAGCCTTACTACTAGTGGTTTAGTCACCGTATCCACTATTGGTATTAAATCTTTGAATGCAATGAAAGTTAACAATGCTATTTTTATGTTGTACCAAAAAAAAAAATCACTCAGTCTGTTTTCTCTTTTTGATTACAGTTAATTTAAGGGAAAAATGTTGCTATATGGTTTGACAATGTATGTGTCTTTGGATGATAGAACCCACAAAATGTTTGAATAGGCCCATTTATTTGAGCAGACATATTAAATAATACTTTAAATGTGAACATGCATGTCATAAATTTTGTAGTCTCTTTATAGTAGGATAAATCTGGTATTTAAAGTAGTCTTTGTTCAAAGCCATCTTTTTTCTAACAGTCATAAAGGGACTCTGATTTGTGCTGCATGAACAATGCCAGCATCATCATTTTAATGTTATCCATATGGGCTTCTAATAATAGATAAGAGTCTACATTTATATTATATGTCTTAGAGACATTTAGAATCTAGATAAGGAAAGGCTGATTTCATTGGCCCCATAGTTAAAGGAAAGCAGACCCTAATTAAAAGAATTCTGTTCTGAATTAACTAGTTTGACGTGTGCTAATTGACAGTTCCTGTGAAATGGTTCTAATTAAAGTCAATATGTCTTTTTCAATTAAAAGGAAATTAAGAATATACTAATATACATTAACAACTTAATCTGCCTTCAATATCCCCTCCATCAGCTGCTTCCCCCCTAATGCTCATGGAGAACCATCTGACATGAATCATCGACTGTTTGCTTACCGTACCTCATTATTACTTCACATGAGCACAGCAGTAGTAGATGTCCCCTTGAGGAAGAAGATAACCTGCACACGCTTTGATTTTCTGAGCTCCTAACTCTTAGTTCATTAAGTATAAACCCACCTTGTTGAATTTTTAAAATGGACATTTCTTAATAAGAATTTTTGCTAAATGAAAACAAAGACAAGTGTTCTCAATTAGTTGGTCTTTTTATGACAGGCCTTAGAAATAATTGCTCTGCTGGGAAGAAGGCTGGACTATGTTTTCATCATTTGGCTTGTTTCAAAGCAAAGCTTGATTTGAGCAACACATAACAAAAACATCTTTCAGATCATGTTGTTTCCCAGGTGAAACTTTGGGGAAATTTCAGGTGGAAATACTTGACATCATACATACAACAGGAAAATAGAAAGTAAGGCTGCTTAAATGCTAGCACCAACGCATGACCCATCTTATTCAATGACAATGCAGTATTACAGAAGCTGTTCACAGTAACATAATTAAATATTCAAATATACATTACCAAGGCTATAGTGTTAGCAATTTTAGTTCTAGTGAAAGTAATATTAAACAGAAACATCAATACTCACAGCATTAATATCACATAGAGAACTATGGAAAAGATTAAAACTATTTGTTTCTTAGTAGATAATTATAATTGAAACATTTTAATTATAATAGATTTTTAAAGAAAGGTTTTATACCATCAAGATATAATATGCAGTTTTTTCATACAACATAGCTAATATTCTGATGGACATTCCATCACAACCCCTTTTTCAGAGCATAAAATTCAAAATAAAATGTAGCTGCTTATATAAATAGGAAATTATTTCACTTACTGTCACCAAAACCACCTTATTCATGTTTAATACAGAAAAAGCAAAAAGGTAAACAAGTCACTTCCACTTTGTCATTTCTATTCACTTACATTTTTAAAAGATAAAATTTGCTATTACCTGTTTCTAAGTATTTGTGGGAGAGAGGAAAGATAGCCAGCCAACCTACCCAAGATCTCTCACTGAAGGCATTTTTTATCCAATGTACTCTATTATTCTTTTCTGAATAGTTACCAAAACTAATGAAAATCATCTGAAGGGGAACTCTTAAAAACAGCTGAAGTCTAGTGAATTTCTAGAATGAGTAAATGCATATTAATTCACTTTCAGTAAAGCTCCTCACTGTAATTATAAATATAATCAGACCAGATAGTTAAATAGTATTACTGCATATTACCACGTGGAGCCCCTAGTTTGATTTCCAAGTCTAGGAGCTTGCTCTTTGAGCTGGCATAGGCTGGAGATGCTGCAGTAACAGCATGTACTCAGCTTTTTTAAATGGGAAAGAAGCCAATGCAGCAACTTTTCTGTCCAATTAAAGAGCATTGTCTATAGCAGGCCTACACAACAGAAGGCCTGCAGACTGCACACAGCCCTGAGGCAATTGTTCATGACCACCCACATATTAGGGAAGGGGGAGCTAGTACAAAGACAGACAATATGGCACCTATGTCAGCAGGAAGAGGTAAGACTGTTCCACAGGCTCCACCTCTCATCATGTTACTATGATAGTCAATCAGGATGACGATAACTGTGATCTATCAGTCCTTCCAATAAAGACATTCACCATACCAATGCTGCACTGGTATAAGAACTTCCTAAAGGGCAGTTTTATATGTGTTGAACTGAGAAGAGACCCCTATAGCATTCACATAAGGGTTTATACTCTTTGAGCAGTCAATAAATGTTACTGATGAGTTTCCTGGTTTATATTTTCTTATGGAAACTTGTTTTCATTTCTTTCTTGGTTCCTGTCATTCACATATCAATGGGAGACTCTATTATTTTACTGTCATAACTACAATATTTTTAACAATGAACATGTAGGAAAGTGGTACAGTAAAATTAGTCCCGTACCCCAAAAAAACTACTGAATTGGCAAGAACTGTCAGAGTCAAGTATTTCAGGCTGGACATAGTGGCTCATGCCTGTAATCCTAGCACTCTGGGAGGCTGAGGTGGGAGGATCACTTGAGGTCAGTAGTTTTAAGACCAGCCCAAGTAAGAGAAAGACCTTGTCTATGCCAAAAATAGAAAAAAAGGAAGCCAGATGTAGTGGTGTGTGTCTACAATACCAGCTACTTAGGAAGCTGAGGCAAGAGGACTGCTTGAGCTCAGGAGTTTAACAGAGCAGTATACACTGTCTCAAGAAAAATAAAAAAGAATCAACTATTTCAGAACTCTGTAATCTGGCTAATATTTGCAGTATCCAGGGGAAAGCCTGATGAAGAAAGAAACTGGTAAATTTTGGTGAATTTCAGTGTTGCACATAGCAACTACTGTCCTTAAAGCTGCCACAGGGACAATGGCCTGTATTCCTGGTACAATTTGCTGGTGCCAGGGTAGACAATGAGAATCTTCTTTGCCAAAAACTGGGGTTCTGTGTTTCAATCAGTCTGACTGAAGGAATGGCACAGAAGCTGGCCATTGGTTTAACTCTTCTAGGCTAAAGTAGATTCATTTGTATTAAAGGAGTTTAAAAAGACAGAACATATTTTATTTCCCTTCTCTTATTGGATATAGGCATTTCAGGAAAATTCTGAATATGAAGATAACAAAACATTGCTTCAGGAACCACACATGACAAGGAAGATAGTCTTTGCAAAACAATTTGGAAAGTCATTAAATAAATGAACAACTGCATCCTTAATCAAGCAACAACAGCAATTCTTAATGCAAGGGGGAGACTCTAATTTCAGAATTGCCACATTACAACATTAAAAATGTTCGGTTTTCAATTTTCAAAAAATTAAAAAGCACCCCTCAAAATAAAGTATGACCTATTTATAGGAAAAGAAAAATTGGCAGAAATCATTCCAAGGGAAGCCCAGATATGAAATTTAGTAAACAAACACTTTAAATTTACTGTCTTAAATATACTCAAAGAGCTAAAGGAAACCATGGATAAATAACTAAATTAAATTAGGTTTAAAAAGAATATTAACAAAATAATACAACTATTTTTTAAAAAAGAATATACAAGAAATAGGCTCAGCACCTATAGCTCAACCAGCTAAGGCGCCAGCCACGTGCACCTAAGGTGGCGGGTTCGAATCCCCAGCCCGGACCCGCCAAACAACAATGACAGCTGCAACCAAGAAATCGCCAGGCATTGTGG
>NW_003852412.1:26818803-26837092 GCF_000181295.1 Otolemur garnettii
AAAAAAAAAAAAAAGAATATACAAGAAATATTAGACCTAAATAGTATGATAGATAAAATTAAAAATTCACCAAAGAGGTTTGACAGCCAATATGGACAGGCAAAAGAAAAATTCATCAAATTTGATGATTGTACTATTATTAGACAGAAAATGAATGAAGAAAAATGAACAGAGCCTAATTGATCCATGTTACACCATCAGACATATCAATATACACATTATGAAGTTATAGAATGAGAAGAAAAAGAAACAGGGCAAGAAAAAAACATTTGAGGAAATATTATCCAAAACTTCCAAAATGTAATGAAAGACATGAATCTACATTGAGGAATCTCAACAAATTCCAATCAGGACAAACTCAAAAAAATCTGCACCAAGACACATAATGTTCAAACTATTGAAAGTCAAAGAGAAAAATCTTGAAAGCAGCAAGAAAGAAGGGATTCATCACATATATGATATCTTCAGTAAGATTGACAGCCTATTTCTCATGAGAAACTATGAGGATCAAAGGGCAGTAGAATGAAATATTTAAAATACAGAAAGGAAAAATGCCAACTAGGAATTTATATATGGCAAAACAATTCTTCCAAATGCAGAAGAAATTACAACATTGCCAGATAAACAAGAGCTGTGGAAATTTGTTGCTAGTTGATATGCTGTATACAAAATACTAAAGGGAGTTCTTCAGGTCTGGCTTTAAGTTACTATGAATAGAAAGTGACTTAAAGTCATTCAAAATAAATGTCATTAGTAAAAGTAAATGCAGGGAAATATGAAACCTAGTATATTTTAGACTATTTCTCCTTTCAATTTGGTAACTCCTATTTTTATTTCCCATATGACCTAAAAGACAAATGTATGAAACAATAATTATCATAAATCTCTGTTAAAGGCATATAATGTATAAAGATGCAATTTGCAACAACAACAGCACAAAGGGAAGGACAAAGCTAGATAGAAGTAGAGTTAGTATATGCTACTGAAGTTAAGCTGGTGTCAATTCAAACCATGAATTATTATAAACAATCAAACTAGATTGTTATACACTTAGGATGTTAACTGCAATTTCATAGTAACTACTAAAGAAAAATTTGAAATATACCAAAAAAGAAATGAAGAGGGAATCAAAATTGTATACTATTAAAAAATCAAACACAAAGGAAGCAATATTGAAAGAGTTGAGAAACAAAAAAGATATGACACAAAGAAAACAAAAAGCATAATGACAAAAATAAATTGCTCACTATCAATTAGCACTTTAAATTATAAATGGATCAAACTCACCAATTAAAAAACAGAGACTAGGGCAATGCCTGCAGCTTGATTCAAACCTGGCCCCAGCCAGAAAAAAAAAAAAAGTAAGAAAAATAAATAAATAAATAAATAATAACAGAGACTAGGCTTGCCACCCATAGCTCAGTGAGCAGGGTGCTGGCCACATACACCAAAGGTAGCAGGTTTGTGCCTGCTAAAAGAACAATGACAAGTGCAACCAAAAAATAGCCAGGCATTGTGAAGGGTGCCTATAGTCCCAGCTACTTGGGAGGCGAGACAAGAAAATCACTTAAGCCCAAGAGTTTGCAGTTGCTATGAGCTGTGACACCACAGCACTCTACCAAAGGCAACACAGTGAGACTCTGTCTCAAAAAACAAACAACAACAAAAAAAAAACAGACTAACAGAACAAATTTTTTAAAAGCCATAGGCTATTGGGTTTTTTTTTTTTTTTTTTTTAATTGTTGAGGATTCACTGAGGGCACAAACAACCAGGTTACACTATTGCATTTGTTAGGTAAAGTCCCTCTTATAATTGTGTCCCACCCCTAAAAGATATGTCACACACCATGACTGCCCACTCCCCTCCCTCCTTCCCTCTTTCTGCTCTTCCCTTCTTCCAGCCCCTTCCTCCTTCCCTCTCTTTGCTCTTCCCTTCCCCCACTTCCCTCCCTCCTTCACTCTCTCTACTCTCCACTTCCCCCACCACCCTACAATGTACTAGGTCATCAACTGTCCTCATATCAGAATTGAGTACATGGGATTCTTGCTTCTCCGTTCTTGTGAAGCTTTACTAAGAATAACGTGTTCCACTTGCAGGAGACACCGGGAAAGAAACACCTTGGTAATAAGAGAATGGGGATTGGTCTCCTGTTAAAGAACATGAGAGCACATACATCATTGCTTGGCAGTCTCCACACCTGTGGTGTAAATAGCCATGGGATCACTTCTATAATGAGCCATGGGAGAAGCTAGATGAGGCTCTTACTACTCCAGTTCCTACTAGTCTCCTCCTACTAAAACTGACTGCTGCACTGTTAAGGTGCTCTGGCACCTCTGACCTGACTGAGATAATGGGCTCCCTGGCACTTATGGGGAGCCACACCAGGAGTGAAATGCACAGTGGTCTGAGTCCTGGCAGTTTCATGGGCCAAGGCAGTGACTTAGCATCCTGGCTCCAATATCCACTTCCATCCAGGTTAATATAAAAGATAAAAAGTCTCCATCTTTTTTAATTGCTGAATAGTATTCCATGGTATACATGTACAACAGCTTGCCAATCCATTCCTGGGTTGGTGGGCATTTTGGCTATTTCCACATTTTGGCCGATTGTAAATTGAGCTGTGATAAACAGTCTAGTACAAGTGTCCTTATGACAAAAGGATTTTTTTTCTTCTGGGTAGGTGCCCAGTAATCGGACTGCAGGATCAAATGGAAGGTCTCGTTTGAGTTCTTTGAAAGTTCTTCATACTTCCTTCCAAAAAGGTTGTATTAGTTTGCAGTCCCACCAGCATGTAAAAGTGTTCCCTTCTCTCCACATCCACACCAGCATCTGCAGTTTTGAGATTTTGTGATGTGGGCCATTTTCACCAGGGTTAGCTAATATCTCAGGGTGATTTTGATTTGCATTTTTCTAATAATTAGGGACAATGAGCATTTTTTTCATGTTTGTTAGCCATTCATTCATCTGTCTTCTTTAGAGAAGGTTCTATTCATCTCTCTTGTCCATTGATATATGGGATTGTTGGCTTTTTCATGTAGATTAATTTGAGTTTTCTGTAGATCCTAGTTATCAAGCTTTTGTTTGATTCAAAATATGCAAATATCCTTTCCCATAGTGTAGGTTGTCTATTTGCTTTGGTTGTTGTCTCCTTAGCTGTACAGAAGCTTTTCCAGGCTTCTGTTTAATTAAGTCCCATTAGTTTATTTTTGTTGTTGTTGCAATTGCCATGGAAGTCTTCTTCATAAAGTCTTTTCCCAGCCCAGTCTCTTCATAATCACCTGTTCTCTTGTTTTCTTTTCTTTTCTTTCTTTCTTGTTTTTTTTTTAAGACAGAGTCTCACTTTGTTGCCCTCAGTAGAGTGCTGTGGCATCATAGCTCACAGCAACCTCAGACTCATGGGCTTAAACAATTATTTTGCCTCAGCCTCCCTAGTAGCTGGAATTATAGGTGCCTGCTATAACACCCAACTATTTTTAGATGTGGGGTCTCACTGTAGCTCAGGCTGGTCTCAAACTCTTGAACTCAGGCAATCCACCTGCCTCAGCCTCCAAGAGCGCTAGGATTACAGGTGTCAGCCACTGCCCCAACTGGCTACATGCTGTTTATAACAGACTAATTTTAAACCCAAAGAGCCAGACTGACAATACTAATATCAGATAAACATGACTGTTACATCAAGAAGTGCTGCAAGAGACAAATAAATATATTTCATAATGATAAAAGATCAATTCATCAAGACAATATAACAATTATAAAAATATTCACTCTAAGCAATAGAGCCCTAAAATATATAAAGCAAACAATGACAGAACCAAAGGAAAAAAAATAGACAGTCTAAAGTAATAGTTGGAAACTTTAGCCCACTTTCAATAATGAATAGAACATACAAAAAATCAATAAGGAAATAGTAGACTTAAAAAAACTGCAAACCAACAATACCAGCCACAAATATATACAATACTCCACTCGCAAATGGGAGAATATAAACTCTTCTCAAGATCACATGAAACATTCTCCAGAATAAACTATATGTTAGGCTATAACATGTACTCAACAAATTTTAAAATATTTAAATCATACAAAATGTCTTCTCCAAATACAAGGGAATGAAGCCAGAAACCACAGGAGGAAAACTAGAAAATTCTCAAATACACAAATAAAATAACAACCTTAAACAACTAATAAGTCAAGGAATAAATCACTAGGGAAATTAGAAAATAATTTCAGATAAATGCAGATAAAAATACAACACATCTAAACTTGGGGCTCCCGGGCATGGTGGCATGCACCTATAATCCCAGCTACTTAGGAGGCTGAGGTGGGAAGATTATTTGAACTCAAGAGTTCAAGATCAGGCTTGGCGCCTGTAGCTCAGCGGCTAGGGTGCTGGCCACATACACCACAGCTGGTGGGTTCGAACCCAGCCCAGGCCTGCTAAACAGCAATGACAACTACAACAACAACAAAAAAATAGCCGGGTGTTGTGGCAGGCACCTATAGTCCCAACTCCCAAAAGTCTAAAAAAAAAAAAAAGAATTCAAGATCAGCCTGGGAAAAGTAACAAGATCTACATATCAAAAAAAAAAAAAAAAAGATAGATACAACAAAGCAGTGTTCAAAGATAGCTGTAAACACCTACATTTAAAAAAAGATTTCAAATTAACACCCTAACTTTATACCTAAAAGAACTATAAAATGAAGTGCAAACTAAACTCAAAGCCAACAAAAAAGAAAGAACTAATAAAAATTAGAGCGAAGATAAGCAAAACAGGGGAGAAAATCAACAACCCTCTTCCCCCAAAAGAAGATTCTTTGGAAAAAATTAACCACGATGGTTAATTCTTTGTGTCAACTTGAGTGAGCTAATGTATATCTGGATAACTAGTAAAACATTATCTCTGAATTTCTCTGTGAGGATGTTTCCAGACAAAATAAGTATTTTAATCAGCAGACTGAGTAAAGAAGATCTATCCACACCAACGTGAGTCATCCAATCTACTAATGGTCCAAATTGAATAAACAAGTAGAAGAAGAACAAATGTTCTCTCTCTCCCAGAGATAAGATATACATCTTCTGCCCTTGGACATCAGTGCTGGTTCTCAGGCCTTCAAACTACAAGACTTACACCAATGATCAGTTCTCAGGCTTTCAGCCTCAGATTTGGAGTCATGCTATCAGCTCCCCTGGTACCCAGGCCCTCAGACTCTGAACTAAAGTATACCGCTGGCTTTCCTGGTTCTCCAGATTACAGATAGTAGTGGGAATTTCTGGCTTCCATAACTACATGATCTAATTCCCATAGTAAATCTCTTCCTACACATATATGCCTGTGTGTGTGTGAGAGAGAGAGAGAGAGCAAATATCTATTGGTTCTGTTTCTCTGCAGAACTCTGACTAATATATCAACTAGACAAACAAACCTTTAGCTAGGCAGATTAAGAAAAAGAAGTTAAGAATAACTTTAAAAAGACAAAAAAAAATAAAACCCAGGGACATTATTACCTTTGAATAAACTAAAATGCATATAAGAGAATATTATGAACAATTATACACCAACAAATTAAGTAATTTAGATAAAATGGAAAAATTCCTAGGAACACATAAATTACCAAAACTGACTTACAAAGTAGAAAATTTTAACAGACGTATAACAAGTAAGAAATAATCAGTAATCAAAAACCTCCCCCAAAAGTCTAGGACCATATGGCTTCACTCGTGAATTACACCAAACATTCAAAGAAGAATGAACACCATTCCTTCTCAAGCTCTTCCAATAAAATAGGAAAAGGAACACTTCCTAACATACTTTGTGAGGTCAGCACTGCTCATATACCAAAGCTAAACAAAGACATCAGAAAAAACTATAAATCAATATTTCTTATTAACATAGATACAAAATTCCTCAACAAAATACTAACAAACCAAATCCAATAGCACACTTTATAAAACTATATACCAAGACTGAATGAGATGCAAGTGTGAGTTGAAAGTGTGAAAATCAATCAGTATAACAGACCACATTAATAGAACAAAGGAAAAACTATATGATCATCTCAGTACATGCAGAAGGAGCATTTGACAAACTTTACATCCTTTCATGATAAAAACACAAACTAGGGAAGAAAAGAACTTCTTGAACATGATAGAAAGTATTCACCCATAGCTAACATCACACTCAATGGTGAAAGAATGAAAGCGTTCCCACACGACATGATGCCTGCTTCAACCATTTGTTTATTCTTTCTTTTTCTTTCTTTTTTTTTTTAGAGACAGAGTCTCACTTTGTCACCCTCCATAGAGTGCTGTGGCATCACAGCTCACAACAACCTCCAGCTCCAGCTCTTGGGCTTAGGTGATTATCTTGCCTCAACCTCCCAAGTAGCTGGGACTACAGGTGCTGGCCACAACACCCAGCAATTTTTTTGTTGCAGTTTGGCCAGGGTTGGGTTTGAACCTGCCACCCTCCATATATGGGGCTTACACCCTACTCACTGAGCCACAGGCGCTGCCCCAGCCATTTATTTATTCAACATTACTGAGGTTGCAGTGAGCTATGACACCATTGCACTCTGCTCAGGGCATAGGGTGGGACTCTGCCTCATCAACAACAACAACAAAAAAGGCAAAAAAAAAGATTGTACTAGAAGTTCTAGCCAAAGAATTAATCAAGAAAAAGTAAAGAAAGGCATCCAAATTGATGATGCCTTTTTGAAGTACAAAGAACTAAAACTATCTCTATCTGTAATTCTGCATATACAAAATCCCATATAATCTGCATATGCACACACACACACAAAAACCCTGCTAGCATTTATAATTGAATTCAGCAAAGTTGCAGGCTACAAGAATCAATGTGTTTCTATACCGCATCAATGAGTAACCTGACAGAAAAGCAGTTCCACTCACAATATCATCCAAAAGAATAAAATATCTAAAAATAAATTTAACCAAGGAGGTAAAAGATGTACGCAACTGGAAAATACAAAACATTGCTGAAAAAATTTAAAAGACCTGAACAAATAGAAGTACTTCCCACATTCATGATTTGGAAGACTTAATATTGTTCACGTGGCAACACTCCCCCAAAGAAATCTATAGTTCCTGAAGTTCGTATGGAACTATAAGGGATATCAAATAGCCAAAACAATATTTAAAAAGTAAAACAAGGCAGACTCAATAGAAAGCCTATTAGTAGTTATCAAACATAAATGGTTCCAAACAACAAGCATTCAAAGATGGAAGCAACGTTTATTATATAAATACTCTTCTATTTACAGGGTCTGGTGTGATTTTCTTTGATCCTTTCAAACATCAAACATTTTGCAAACAGTAATATTGTACTTACCTGAATTTAAGCTACACTTTCCATGGGGTCTGAATATGTGCAGTTCTTCTTTTCAGTACTTTATTCACTTTTATTTTAGTCTCTTCTCTGATGCTTGATTTTTGTCTTTTCTCACGAAAAAAATGAAAGTAGAATTACGTGTCCAAATCTAGCATTAAATTACAATTCATTTTAAGTGAGAAAATAAAACCAAATGCATGGGGAAAATAGAAATGGAGAAAAAACCTCCAAAATTCTAATTAAGCTGCAAACCATAACAGTGTACAGTTTCCACAATGGAATTTAAATGTTTACAGACTTCAACAAGAGACAAACAGCCAAGGTTTGGCCTTGATCACATAATGGAAGTAAGTTAAGACTCAAAAGACGATACCTACTGTCTTATTCTATTGGGAAACAAATAATTTATTGCCAAAGATTTTAGTCTTTCACATATAATATGTATCCCATATAAAAATTTTGTAATAAGGTGCTTTTATGTTCACAAATATGGCTATTAGTGATCTATTATTTATGAAAGTAAATTCATTTCTCTTAAAATAAGAGGCTCACTAACATCACCAGTGATGGCTTATTTTGAAAACATTCTCCTTAAACAAATTTTCTGAACTCATTTTATAACCTTAAAACCAGGAAGAAATGTTTTCTGGACACTATAAACTAAGTATGTCAGATATTTCTCCAAATTGTTATAGAAGATAGGTAGTATTGTTACCATACAACATAAGTATGATCTGAACATAAAGAAGAAACTTAGTATCACCAAGTTGAAAAATCAGAAGGGAAAAAAAATGAATGAATTACCTCTTTAAGACTGGACCAAAAGCAGCAGCCAACTGTTTTGCAAATGTCATTGTTAGATATCCTAAAAGTAAACAAAATGAAAGTGAAATGTCAAAGAAATTCTCAATTTCTTCATCCACAGACCAGAGAGTAATTAAAGGGTCATCTGTCTTTGTTTTTATGTAAATAACTAGCAAAGTATTATACCTGTTTATGTCTTCCTTTGTTCAAGCAGCCTTGTCTTTGAGGGAAACAAAACTGTGGTGTTGCTAATGTTAGCTTAAACACATCCTATAAGTTTTAGGGTCCTGGGAAAACACACAGTGACAAGAAGTCTATTCAAAAAATCAGCATGTGGGATACAGCATGGCTTGGCCCTTGTAGGAGGACAGCCCCTCTTGGTCAGAATTACAATCTTGTTATTATTCCCTTTATTATTCTACTATCCATCCTTACCATGAACATAAAGTAACAGACATCCTCTGTTTGTTTTCACTATTAAACAGATAAATATGTTCTCTATATTTATTTGTTCACTCATTGAAAACAAAGAAATGTAGATGTTTTTAATGTCTTCCTGGCTCTGCCACATAAAGTAATTGTTTCCAGTTAATCTTAATTTACATACCATTTGTGATATTTTTCTCTTATTGCTCCTGTTAATTGGATATTCATATTTGGTATGTCAAAGCATACAACATTTCTCCTGGGTCTGATTCCCTTATAGGACTCAAGATTCTTGGATGTATAATGAAGAGATAGTCACAACTTTGCCAGCAAGAGAAAGATCACACTCCACGCAACTGCACAGACCACTTTGTAATTGATTGTTTGCTTTAACCTCCTCTTTATTGTGAATACAGAAGATACCTGCATAATACGGTGCCAGATCTCAATAAGACAGCCTGTATACAGAGAGAACTGCCTGAAACGAAACCCAGGGACTCTCAAATCCTCTGTCCAAATGAATGGACTTCTGAACCATAACCTTGCTTAAATTTGTGTCATATATTCAGTAGAGGCCTTTTTTTTTTCTCCAAGTTAATCCTTCCACATACTTCAGTGATTAGTAGTAGCTTTATCCTAGCATTCCCACAGACTGTGATAGAAACAAAATAACCCAAAGCCCAGCTTTCTGCCTGAGAATGCTGAAGCAGGAAGTGTCTCGGACAGCAATGGACACTATGCTTTGTTTGTTGAAGATGCTGTGAAAGGCAAACCTTCTCACTCCCCTCATCACCACAGCTGTGATCAAAACTCTGGCTGAAACCGCATACAAGGTTGTGTTCTCTCCGCTCAGCTGTCCACCTTTCAAGTAGTGAGAAAAGACATGCTCCTATTTTGAAAACATGTGGGTGAAAGATCCTGCATTGGCAAATTCAATTAGAGGTAAAATTGAGCTTTCTTTCATAATTCTACCTCCTTGTGGAATAGTGACAACTTTAGGACCTTGGATTATCTTGTTGAGCCTCGTTTTTACGTACATCAAGGTTGATATAACTTTGGCATGGATGACATAATTAACATATGAAGAAAAATGATGGCAGTGCCATAGCCTGAAATCTCAAGAAAAGTTAAACTTAAGGTTCTCATTAATTTTCTTGTATTCCTCATGTTTTAATGAAAAAAGTCATTAAATAACTACATTACATGTACTCATGTCATTTGAATGAAGGGTGAGTTAGAAAATACCTTATTTTAAAGTTTGCTGATCAGTACACAGCTCTAACAAGCAGGTGCACCATTTTTTCACTGGGTTTTCTACATGTGCTTTTTAAAAAATAAGTTACGTGGTACTATGCTTCAAATTCTCTTAAAGAATAAGTTTAATAACCAAAAGAATGATTAACATATTTTGGGAGAGCCTCAGAATTAACTCCCTTCGAACCACTTAGTCTAGAGAAAGATTTAATAATCTTTCTATATTATTTGTTCCTCTACCTAAAACACTTTATATATTATGAGTTAAAAGCTAACAAAACAAGTAAGAATAAAATTACTATTTTTCTAATCACTTAATGAGCTCAAAAATATTCAAAATATTTTTTCTCATACTTTTGCAAAACTTTTACCTCTTTCAAACTTGCAAGTAAATGTGCCATGCCCAAAGGAGAAGTTTTCAGAAAGCTACAGATACCTTTGAGAGATTTGAATATTTGTACACTTACAAGCTATTTACTGAATGTTGATATTTACTCTATATTAATGCTTGTAAAATAGCACAAAGCAAAAGATCTAGTTGAAAGTTATGAAACACAAAAGTTCCTCTGTGTGGTAGGCAATGCCAGAAGCAGTCTTGGTGAGAGACCCCAAACTGCTGGCAGAGGGGTACAAAGAGAAAGAGAAGAGACAAGTTTAGGGGACAGCAAAGCAAAACAAGGACGCAAAACCGAACAAAAGTAGATGGAACTGAATACGCCACTTCCAACACAAGATACCCTCAACTAAAAATCTGTGATAATCCTCACAAATGGCACTCAGGTAATTTTTTCTATTTTATATTTGCTGTAATGTCTAAAAGCCTTGTGACTGTGTCCACTGACTTTATGAAAGAAGTACTAAGCTTAGTTTACCTAGGTACCTCTACATAAATGTTTCTGTTATTTAGAGAAAAAAGCAGAAAATAAGCAAGGCAGAGAGAAAAAGAATAAGAACAGGCTGACAAAAACCTTAAAATAACTACTACAAATAATAATCTTTGCAAGTAAGGGGGACAGGTTTGGTGGAAAAATCACAATTTTAGTTATAAGATACATCTTATGAAATTGCTTCATATATGTTAATGTGTGTGTTCCTTTGTTAAATTAACTACAGAAAAGGGGTAATACATGGGCAACAGAAGTACAGGCAGACCTTGTTTTATTACAATTTCCATATACCATGTTTTCCACAAACTAAAAGACTGTGGTGAACCCTGCATCAATCAAGTCAATCATCATTATTTTCCAACTGCAGGTGTTCACTTCAAGTCATATTTTGGTAATTCTTGCAAGATTTCAATTTTTTTCATTATTATTATATCTGCCATGATGATCTGTGGTCAGTGATCTTTGATGTTACTACAGTAATTATTTGAGGCACCATAAACTATTCCCAGTAAAGATGCAGAACTTAAATCTTGTACGTGTTCTGACTCTCCACTCCTCTGTTGTTCCCTATTTTTCTCCCTCTCTTGAGGCCTCCCCATTCCCCGAGATACAACGATATTAAAATTAAGCTAATGAATGACCCAACAATGGCCTCTAATTAAGTGTGTAAGTGAAAGGAAAAGGCACAGGAATCTCACTTTAAATCAAAGATAGAAATGATTAAGCTTAGTAAGGAATTCACATCAAAAGCCACGACAGGCTGAAAGCTAGAGCTCTTGCATCTAACAGCCACATTGGGAATGCAAAGGAAAAGTTCCTGTAGGAAATTAAAAGTGCTATTCCAGTGAACACATGAATGATAAAAAAAAGCAAAACAATCTTATTGCTGATGTAGAGAAAGCTTTAATGGTCTGGACAGAAGATCATACCAGTCACAACATTCCCTTAAGCCAAAAACAAATCCAGAGCAAGGGCCCAACTCTCTTCAATTCCATGAAGGCTGAGAGAAGTGAGGAAGCTGGCAGGTGTCGGTTCACAAGGTTTTAGGAAAGAAGCCATCTCCAGAACATAAAAGTGCAAGGGGAAACAGCAAGTGCCCAGTTATCCAGAGGCTCTAGCTAAGGTCATTGATGAAGGTAGCTATAGTAAACAACATATTTTAATGTAGATGGAACTGCTTTCTGATTGAAGAAGATGCCATCTAATATTTGCACAGCTAGAGAGATGTCAGTGGCTTCAAAGCTTTTAAGGACATGCTCTCTTGTTAGGAGTTAATACAGCTGGAGAATTTCAGTATGATCATTTACCATTCCAAAAGTTGTATAGTCCTTAAGAATTATGCTAAATATCCTCTGCCTGTGTTCTATAAATGGAATAGCAAACCTTAGATGACAGCACGTTTACAGCATACTTTACTAAACTATATTAAGCCTAATATTGAGATCTACTGCTCAGGAACAAAGGATTCAAGATATTACTGCTAACGGAAAATGCACCTGATCCTCTGATGCAGATGAACCCATGGTGTTTTCATGTCTGTTAACATAACATCTATTCCGTAGCCCATGTCTTATTTTTTAAGAAATACATTTTATAAGGCAATAGCTGCTGTGCATAGAGATTCTGGATCTGTATAAAGTATTAATAAATTGAAATCCTTCTGAAAAGGATTCACCATTTAAGATGCCATTAAAAACATCCAGGATTCATGGAAAGAGGTCAAAACATCAAACAGGAGTTTAGAAGAGGTTGATTCCAACCCTAATGGATGACTGAACAGGATTTTAAGACCTCAGTGGAGGAAATAAATGCAAATATGGTGAAGACAGTGAGAGAACTAGAATTATATATAAAGTCTGAAGATGTGACTGAATTGCTTCAGTCACATGATAAAACTTAAACAAATGAGTTGTTTCTTAAGAATGAGCAAAGAAAGTGGTTTCCTGAGATGGAATATACTCCTGTTGAAGATGGTGAGAACACTGCATCATTGTTGTGAACAACAAAGGAATTAGACATAAACCTAGTGGCTATAGGAGAACCTGGGTTTAAGAGGATTGGACCCAATTTTGAAAGAGGTTCTTTGGTAAGCCAGGTACAGTAGCTCACACCTGTTATCCCAGCAACTTGGGAGGTAAGACAGGAAGATCACTTGAGTCTAGTTCAAGATTAGTCTACACAACACAGCAAGACCTTGAGTTTAAAAAAAGCATTTTATTTAATTAGCGGGGCATGGTGGCACATGCACCTATGTCACTCCAGCAATGTGGGAGCCTAAGGCAGAGGATCACTTAAGCTAAAAGTTACAGACTGCACACCAGTCTGAGTGTCAGAATAAGCCCCTATCTCTTAAAAAAAAAAAAAGAAAAAGTGGGGGGCAGTGGAGTTAAGATGGCGGACTGCAGCCAGCTTTCCACAGAGGCTCCCATCCAGAAAGAGAGTTAAAAGACAGAAATTTAGCAAGTAAGCCAATGGTTTGGAGCTGAGCCAAGAGAGAAGGTGGAAGAATGCATATCAACCCTGCTGAAGCAAGCTGGGACAGCAAAGATACAAACAAAAGGTACTGAATCCATCCCCAAGCAGATGGGAATCCCCTCCCCCATGAGAAGGGCTCACAGTAAACTCCATATAAACAAGTGAGCAAAGTTCAAACATCATCCCATTCCATCCCATGGGAGAGACCCTCTAAAAACTGGACCTCCTACCCCTACTAGGGTGCCATGGAACTCTCCTGCCAGGCATAAAACTGCATAAAACTGTATATATTCTCTACCTGCAACTCTGAACTCCCAGCACTCCCCTCCACTTTTACCTTGAAGTCTGGAAGCCTGTCCTGCCTGGAGTCCAGATTCTTGGGCATTTTCTCAAGAGAGGTGTGGACAGGGGAAGGGCCCTTGCTCAGCTGTGCTGATTCTGTGGCACGGGAGTAAGGAGAGAATGGTTAGCTGAAAGGGAACCATGCAGGAGCAGCAGCGGTGCCCCCAGGTGTAGAACAAATGCAGTGACACCAAGAAAAATAAGGCTCATGTCCCTGGGGCGGCTATCCCAGACAGAAACACCCTGTCTCTCTGGGCAACCAGAGGAAGCCACACACCTTCTCCCGTGCAGCTACTGGTGGATGGATCTGGGACATGAATAAAGGACACAGGGACTAGAATATGCATGCAGAGCCAGCAGACTTCCAGGGAGGGGCTGATGCACCTGGCCCATAGGAGATCATAGCTGAGACAAAGGCTAGCAGGCAGAGGCAGGAAATGACAGCTCAGTGTAAGCTCCAACTGCTTGCCACTGCCTGGAACTGAGTAGTGGTTTCTGTCACCTCAAGCAGAGTCTGATAACCAGGACAGAGACAAACTATGCGAAGTTGTGCTCTTCTACCAGCAACATCAATCAGGGGCAGGGCTGTTTCCATTAAGCACCCGAGGTTGTCAGGCCTCACCTCCCCCTGCCGGATAACGGCTGAGAATAGAGATGTGGCTGAAGAGACAAAGATCTCTCTCTGACTCAGGCAGGCAAACCTCTGGGGCATTTGTTCATTGGGGGGAACTAGGTCACAGCCCCAGCCCCACTGGGGTTACCAGTGACTGGGTATGACAGAGGTGCAAGGTGTGGAAGGAGGCATCAACTTTTACAGACTAATTTATTTGCTGGGCTGGTCCTTCTGACCTCATAGAGCACTGGAGCCAGTCATACCTGAGCTGCCAGCAGACCCCTGCTATCTAGTTGCCAGAGACCTTTTGAACTCCCCTACCTGAGACCAGTGCTGACTGGGACAATTGATTTGGACCTCTTGATCTGGGCCAATCACCCAAGGACTATCCAAAGTGCTAACCTGGTGTGTGGTTGTGGGAAGGTGTGATTTTCATTTTCCAATTGTTGTCTGTGGGGGGCAGGGTGACTTAATTGCTGGTATTTCTCCATAGCTGAGACTTCAACCCAGAGTAACTGATTTACTAGGGTAGAACAGAGACCAGCTGAAAACAAGACAGAGCAACTTAGCCCCACCTAACCAAGGAGGCCCCCAGTTTCGTAGGCCATATCACTGTACAGGTCCTTGGCAAAGCTCTAGGAGAAAAGCCAAACAGTATAAATTAAGCATGGAGTGGAATCAGCAGAGAAACTCTGGTAACATAATTAACCAGAGTAGATCAACCACCCAAGGAAGGACATGGCAGATGCAACTGAAGACCCCATCCATAAACAGATGGCTGAGATGTCACAAATCGAGTTCAGAGTCTGGATAGAAAATAAGATCAACAGAATGGAGGAAAGGAGGGAATCAGAATTTCAAATTATTCAAAAGATGTCTCAAGAATTCAATGATTTCAAAGATAAAATGACCAAAGAATTGGACACATTGAGGCAAGAGTTTGCAGCCCTCCAAGATCTGAAAAATACAGTAGAATCCCTTGCTAACAGAATGGAGCAGGCAGAAGAAAAGATCTCTGACACTGAAGATAAAGCTTTTGAATGCATCCAAGCGTTCAAAGAGGAAGAGAAATGGTGAGTAAAAACAGATCATTCTCTCAGAGAGCTCTAGGATAATTCGAAGAAAACTAATATTTGCCTTATAGGAATCCCTGAAGGCAATGAAGTTGCTCCACAAAACACAGAAGCTCTTCTTCATGAAATTATGCAAGAGAACTTTCCACATATGCCAAGAGATTCTGAAATTCAGATAGCAGACAGTTTCAGAACCCTGGCATGACTCAACCCAAATAAGACATCCCCCAGGCACATCATAATTAACTCCACTAAAGTTAATATAAAAAAGAAAACTTTAAAAGCAGCCAGACATAAGAAAACCATAACCTACAAGTGGAAGAGTATTAGAATGACTGCAAAGCTCTCTGCTGAAACCTTTCAGGCTAAAAGAGGGTGGTCATCGAGTTTTAATCTCCTAAAACAAAAAAACTTTCAGACCAGGATCCCGTATCCAGCTAAACTGAGTTTCATCTATGATGGAGAAATTAAATACTTTCATGACATTCACATGTTGAAGAAATTTGCCATAACTAAACCAGCCTCCAGGAAATTCTCAGACCTATCCTCCATAATGAACAGTGAAATCCTCCAACACAAAAGTAAACTCACTCAGAAACTTTTGATCAAATTCCAACTTCCACAGTGGCAAAAGGATTAAAAATGTCCACTGGTCTTTCAAAAAACTCGATACCTGGATTCTGGGAAGATGGCTGACTGGTAGCAACCCTGGTCAGAGGCTCCTGAGCAAAGAAAGAAAAACTGGCTGAAATCAGAATATAGGAAGCCAAAGATAGGAAGCTGAGCCCAGAAAGAAGTTTGGCAAGCTGTAAATCCAAGGAATATTATTTAAGAGCACAAAGTGGGCCCCAGAACTGCTTGCTAGAGCCGCCTGCCTCTGGCGGTGGCGGGTGGCTGCAGAGAAGTCCCCTGTGCCAGGAAGGCACAGAATGACTTGGCAGAGCCTTCCACACCCCCGCGGGTGGTAGCAGACGAGTCCTCCACTCTGGGAGGACCCAGAACTGTTTGTAGAGCTGTGCACCCCACAGGCGACAGAGGAGACCCCCGCTCTAGGGCTCTGGGCAGGTCCAGAAGCGCTTGCTAGAGCCGCAAGTTCCCCACAGGTGGCGGGTGGCCAGAGAGGAGTTCCCCTCCTCCAGGAAGCCACAGAAGTACTTGCTAGAGCCTTGCGCACCCCCGTGGGTGGCAGCAGATGAGTCCCCTACTCTGGGAGGACCCAGAACTGCTTGCTAGAGCCACGTAACCTACAGGCAGCAGAGGAGACTCTGGCTCCAGGGCTCGGAGTGGGTCCAGAACTGCTTGCTAGAACCACAAGCCTCCGGCGGGCAGCAGATCCCCAGAGAGGAGTTCCCCTGTTCCGGGCAGCCACAGAAGTACTTGCTAGAGCCTTGTGCACGCCCGCGGGTGGCAGCGGACAAGTCCCCCACTCTGGGAGGACCCAGAACTGCTTGCTAGAGCCGTGCACCCCACGGGCGACAGAGGAGACCCACACTCCAGGGCTCTGGGCAGGTCCAGAACCACTTGCTAGAGCTGCAAGCCTCCCAAGGGTGGCAGGTGGCCAGAGAGGAGTTCCCTTGCTCTGGGCAGCCACAGAAGTACTTGCTAGAGCCTTGCGCACCCCTGCGGGTAGTGGCAGATGAGTCCCCCACTCTGGGAGGACCCAGAACTGCTTGCTAGAGCCGCGCCCCACAGGCGGCAGATTAGATTCCTGCTCCAGGGTCCTGGGTGGGTGCAGAACTGCATGCTAGAGCTGCACACCTCCTGCAGGTGGCAGGTGGCCACAGAGTACTTCCCCTGCTACGGGTAGCCACAGAACCAATTGCTAGAGCCTTGTGCACCCCCGCGGGTAGCGGCAGATGAGTCGCTCACTCTGGGAGGGCCCAAAAGTGCTTGCTAGAGCCGTGCACCCCACGGGCGGCAGAGTAGATCCCTGCTCCAGGGCTCTGAGTGGGCGCAGAACTGCTTGCTAGAGCCGCACACCGCCTGCATGCAGTGCGTGGCCACAGAGGACTTAGGCAGGCGTAGAACCACTTGCTAGAGCCTTGCACACCCCCACGTGTGGCAGCAGACAAGTCCCCCACTCTGGGAGGGCCCAGAACTGCTTGCTAGAGTCACACACCCTACAGGCGGCAGAGTAGATCCCTACTCCAGGGCTCTGGGCGGGCACAGAACTGCTTGCTAGAGCTGCACACCTCCTGCAGGCTGCAGGTGGCCGTAGAGGACTTCCCCTGCTCCAGGCACGGACAGAACTACTTGTTAGAGCCTTGCGCACCCCACGGATGGAGGCAGAGGAGTCCCCCACTCTGGGAGGACCCAGAACTGCTTGCTAGAGCAGCACACCCCATGGGTGGCCGAGGAGATCCCTGCTCCAGGGCTTTGGGTGGGCCCAGAACTGCTTGCTAGTGCCACAGGTGTCCTGCGGGCAGTGGCGGAAGAGTCCTCCATTCCGGGCAGACCCCAAACAGCCTTCTAGAGACACACACACCCAACGGGGGCCAGCAGAGGAGTTCCTTGCTCCAGGCACCTGTGCTGGGTGGGCCCAGAACTGCTTGCTAGAGCCACGCTCACCCTACAGGAGGTTGTGGAGAAGTTTTCCACTCTGGGCGGGACCAGAACTGTTTGTTAGAGCCATGTGCGTCCCACAGATGGAGGTGGAAGAGTTCCCCACTCCGGGCTCCCATGCTGGGAGGGAATAGATCAGCTTGCTAGTGCTGCACGCGTCCAACAGGCCACAGTGAAGGAGACCCTCACTTCCCCCAGCTACTCTAGTGGGGCCGAACTAAGACTGATCTGGTCTCTCACGTACCCTACACTACCGCTGCCATTCCCCCACCCCCAGCTGCTCCAGGGTACTGAACTAGGACTGATCCACCTACTTACTGATCTCCTGCCCCCAGTAGGCTGAACAAGGTCTAATGCAGCCATGCACACTCCCATGCAGCTGCTGCCGTTCCACTGCACCCCAGTTTTCCCAGCACCAGAGAACTGGGAGTAGACAACAGACACACTCTGCACCTCTCTCTGGGCAACCAGAAGAAGCCACCAACTGAACAGTTCTGATAAGGCCT